>NW_005842253.1:1032519-1041623 GCF_000455745.1 Alligator sinensis
GGGCGGGGGTGGAGGGGATGGGTGTGTGTGTGTGGGGGGTGCCTGCTGGTACTGGGGATAGTGTCTAGGCATGAGGACTGCAGCAGGGCACAGGGGCAGGGGGGAAGCGCCTGCCCCTCCAGCAGGGGAAGGGGGTTGAGGGCCCTTTGGGGGCCATGGGGAGCTGTGCAGCCAAGCTAGTGGCACCAGGGGCCAGTGCCCATGCTTGCAGGAGTGGGGCACCCAGGAGCTGCTGCCTGGGGAAGCGGGGGTGCATAGCCAGGCTGGCTGGCATGGTGCAGGAGCCCCAGCCTGGGGCGGGGGTGCTACAGGCATCCCTTCCCCTTCCCTCCAGCCCATGCTGAGGCCGGACTTGCTGCACCACCAGGTGCGCAAGCTGGAGCTGCTGCAGCAGCTGCATTCTGGCCCAGCCAGGACGAGGGTAGCTGGAGGTGCCCTCCTGCAGGGCTGAGGGGAGCAGGGGGGCTACAGGTAAGGAGTGAGGGGCACCAGCTTGGCCTGAGGAGGCAGGGGACTGTGGGTAGGGAGCAAGGGGCACTAGCAGGGCCAGGGGTCTGCAAGACAGGAGGGAGGGACAGCAGCAGGGACGGAGGGCTGTGCGTTGGGACTGAGGGGCATTGGCAGTGCCAGGGGGCTATGAGTTGGGAGTGAGGTGTCCCTCCAACAGGTGTCCTCTTCTTTGGAACTGGAAATATGATAACCCTAACCCAGGAGCAGTCTGCAGAGTTGCAATAACTATTAATTTGGACTGCAATTCCCAGAAACCCCCAGGGGCTGAGGACAAGGGTAAAAGGAAGAGGAAGCTTGAGGATGGAGTATGGGAAGGAGAGAGCAGCATGCACGGGGGTCCTGGTCAGCCCTACACAGAGGAGTGCACAGTGGTGCTGGCGATCTCACTGGCTCAGTCACCCAGGACTGTGGACTGAAGGAGCTGGACTCAGATGTAAGGGCAACTGCAGCCTGCTGTTTGAGTGCTTTAGGGACTATAGGCTTGTTTGGGGATACCTCTAGAGGTTGTTGATGTTTCTTTACCTTTCACCTGTTCCCTCACTTTGGCCTGTTACCCAGAGGTGAGCACTTATTTGGGCTGGGGGGTAATTTAGGGAGTTTTGGTGAACTATTGCAGGCCAGGTCCACCCTACCCCTGCCAGGGCAGAACCCCAACCTCTCCCCTATCCCACCTGCAACAGGTCACCAAAACTCCCTTAAGTGGTTCAGAGTTGCTGGGTGGAGCAGGCAGGTGGGGTCTCCATGGAGACTGGCCCAGGACCCCAGTGGGCTGGGTGCACTTGGTGGGGTGTCACGGGTGAGCAGAGAGTGGCATCAGGGCGTGGGATGGGGGGGCAGGGGTGAGGCCAGGGCCAGCATCATGGGACAATGACAGCGTAGGGCTAGGGCCAGGGCAGAGCCGTGATCTGCTCCCTGCATGGCCCCATGCTGTCAACACCCCAAAATCCTGACCCCAGCCCCACCCACTTGTCCCACTCATGGGTACCGCTCCCTACCTGCCTGTGGTGCCATGCCATGTGTCTGACCAAGTGCACCCTACCCATAGGGATGCCAGGCCCATCTTCGTGGAGACCTCACCCACCTGCTCCATCTGGTGCCCTCAGTGGTAGCTGCAGGGTGGCCTAGGCCAGGGGTGCAGGCCAAGTCCGACAGCAGTGGTGGCACTAGCAGCAGCAGCCAGAAGGCACCGACTTCCTAAACAAATAACAGACATCACAACTCTGCAGACTGCCCCCTGGTTCTACCTGCTGTTACACACATTACATTAACATTACACCAGCTATTGACTCTTAAATCCCTGAACTCCATACTGAAGTGCATTGTGCACACATCACCTCAAGCACTGTCCATGCAATCCTGACAGGGCAGATAGTGATCCTTAATCTGGCCTGATCTTTATGCCAGCTGATAATAAATTGTGATTTTTTTTTAACCTTATTTGTGAAAGGATTTCCCTTTGTTTTGTTGCTTGCCTTAGCCTCCACCCTTTGCTTTCTGAGACCCTAGCTTATTTTCTCAACACCAAACTATCCCTCTTTCCTCTCTACTTATATTATCACAAATATACCAGACCTTTATTATTACTGTGTGAAAGGCACAGCTCAGTAAGGGCCTTATAAAGAAGCATAAAGTCATTTGAAATTCTTATAATAAAGACAATAGTTGTGTCCAAATGGAAACAAACTAATGCTAACAGAAGAGCAGGTTTAAGTAATTGAGGAGGAGGGGAAGGGGCGGAAGATGTTTTGCTGCCTTTAGAGCTAGATATGACCAGAGGTCCTGCAGAGGAAACCAGGAGGTAAAGCTTGAGACATTGTTATTAATGCCTGAAATATTTCAGTTCATCACATGTTATCTAAAGGACAAGCTGTTCTTGGCACCTTATCACCAGCCAAAGTATTTCGAACAAATAAGTTTAGAGAGTTTAAATCAGTGCTTACGCATTAGCGATGTTTAGATTTTGTGATTTAGATATAAGCAAGAAGTGGGAAGAAAGCACTTGTGTAACAAATCCATCAGTGTGAGGGCTTTCTGCTCAATCTAGTAGCAAGACTGAACAGAAACAGTCCTTTTTCTGAGGCAAACTGAGAAAGGAATAGCTGTTTAAATGATCTTAGGGCCTTTTAATGTGAAGGTCAAAGTCCTATTGCAAAATTCATGGTCATTTTGTCATTGCATTGCATCAGCAGAAAGAGATCATGAATGTTAGAGGAAGTACAAGTAATTTCTCCACATTTGCCTTTTACTCTAAAAATGTAATGAGACAATGGACAATCCTCATGGAAAAGCTATGTAGAATTTAATAGAGAATAATGACTTTCCTATAGAGTTTTTAAAGCCACCTATATTATTATACACAGCATTATATAGCACACCTATAAATTTCTATTAAAACCAAAAGAATGATTTAGAAAAGTTATGGAAAAGTATATCATTCTCTATTAAATATAATAGGTTTTAAGATTGATTTCTACAGATGCTCACTTAATTTCCATAAAACCTTATAGTTTTTGCCCATTACATGTTATAAGGTTTTCCCATAAATCTTCACCATAACAAAAAAGGATGCTTGCTCAAAACATTAACTACAGCTGCAAGAAATTGCATCATTATATTATGACTCATGAAAGAAAGTCCTAACACTGAGAGGTGACTAAAGAAGATAAAACAACTGTGGGGAAAAAAAATCTTGAATGAAAAATAAACGAAAAGTAAGTCTAAGACTTTGTCAATATTTTGTTCACAAAATAAATAGTAACATTGTCAAACGAAAATCAACATGGTATGTATCTAGAGAGAAATTCTGTCTATATCCTGGACCCTGTATGTCCTTATTCCAGGTCACAGGATTTACTCACAGGTCATCATCTGCTGGCTGGTAAAATAGGCCATTTAAACATTGATAGACATATCAAAATGTATTATATAGCATCCATTGTTTGGAATTTCTTCCTTGAAAGAAGAAAAGCTCGGTGGCAATGTCAAAGCTTTAAAAACTTTTACTTGTAGAAAACAGTTTCATAATGGCCAACAAGAAAAATAACTGTGAACTTTAAGTCTTCAAAGGAGAGAGTCAATCAGGATGTGTTCAAGGATGGAAAGAAAAACAAAACAAAACAAGAAACAGTGTCCATGATATCAGTAGGAAGTTTGTAAAGAGCTTTATAAAAGATCAGCCTCTCAGAGGACCCACTACACTGCCAGCTTAGTTAGACCTATAGGGCATCTATACACGTGCTCCAGGGTGGAGGGGGGGCACTTTAATTAGAGTGGTTCTGAAAACTGCTCTAATTAAAGTGCTTGCAGTGTCACATGTATTCAGCATCCTGAGCTTCAAAATGGCAGTGCAGGTGTTTTTATCAAAACCAATAAGCTTTAAAGCACCCCTGCTGCCATTTTGAAATGTGGGGGCACTGAATACATGTGATGTGGAGGCTGTTAGAGCATGCTAATTAGCATCCTCCAGCAGACTCGCAGCAGACTCAATTAATCGAGTCTGTTCTGACATGCTGCAGTGTCTTGGCAATATACGTGGAGGGACTCTGAAGGCCACTTGATACCTCTGAAAATAAGCTTTAAAGCCCCCCTGCTGCCATTTTGAAATGTGGGGGCACTGAATACATGTGATGTGGAGGCTGTTAGAGCATGCTAATTAGCATCCTCCAGCAGACTCGCAGCAGACTCAATTAATCGAGTCTGTTCTGACATGCTGCAGTGTCTTGGCAATATACGTGGAGGGACTCTGAAGGCCACTTGATACCTCTGACTCTCACCAGCAGATACCTTGCAGGCACACTTAACTAACTTAGTAGGCCTGGAGTGCTGTTGTAGCAATGTTGTTTCAGGAAGCAAGGGTTTTTGGTGATATCTTTATTGAACCAACTGTACAGCTGGGCACGATGTTAAACAAGCTTTCGGGCACAACATGCTGAAACTTTGCTTCTTAGCTAGCTTATACAAACACAAAAGCAAATGCTGAGTCTGTTATGTGGCATTTCAGCTGCATTAAAACACTGCAAAAGAGCTGAACAAATGTTTTTAAACATACTAGAATAAGAAAATAAGAATTAGCTCTTAAAGTATAGAAATACCCATGCTGAGATAGATGGTATATCTACATAGCACAATGGAGGTATGTGCAGAGATACTAACTCAGGTCCTTAAAACAAATATAGCTGTGTCAATGAAGCACTGTACCTAAGCTAATCAGGTCAGATAGCATGATACTGACATATTCATTGGCGAGGCGTAGGGGGTGCATGTGGGTGCACGTGCACCGCCTGAGATTGGTGGTGCACCCTCTGAAATTGGCCGCTGCTGCTGGCAGCACCTGCGGGCAATCGCTGCTCACCACCCCCTCCCTCCCACCGCCGGCAGCATCTGCGGGTGGTCACCACTCGCTAGCCCCCCGCCCCACTGCCGATACCTCCATGGCCGCCTGCGGGAGCTCCCCACTCGCTGCCGCCACGTCCCCACCACCGACACTGCCACCAGCAGGTGTTTGCAGTTCCCCCCCTGCCTTGGGAGGCATGCAACATTCATGGACATACTGTTGCTTCTGAATCTGGAGGGTAGCTCATGTAGCTCTATATTGTACTGCATGCACCATATAGGTCAGTTATTTTCAACCAGGATGTCATGGCACAAAGTTGCCTTGAGATCCTTTAAAAGGTGCTAAGGAGTGCCACATGATACACAAGATAAACCCAGAGATTTCAAATAGGAATTCACACTGTTCAAAATATTCTGACCTGTTGTAGCCTTTCTGAGCTGTTTGCGAGGATGGCCCTGATGCCGAACCATGCAGGCATTCAGCAGATTCAATTCAGCCAAAATATGGTGCTCTCAATATACGTTAATTCACCTCAGGAGTTCACTAACTTAGATCTAGATTGAGTTAACCTTATCTAAGAAGGGGTTAAAACCCAATCTTCCAAATGCCTGTAGGCATTTGCAGTGTGACCCTGGAGCTGGAAAAGCCCACCCACTCACCCCAGCCCTGGTACTGTGCTAATCCCAATGCCCTGATCCATCTCCCCAACCAGGAAACCCTCCCCTTCTCCCCCTCACCATGGGCACACCAGCCCCACTCCCTGATCCTTCCAGCTCCACCCTAAGCCCACCAGTCCTCACCCTGCAGACCCACAAGCCCCCTATCCACTGTTTCCCTGACCTCCAGTTACTTATATTGGCTCCCTGTGCAGCTTCCATAAGTAACAAACAGCTGCACATACGCTGCTCTTGGCAATAGTGCGCTGCTGTACATGCTGCTTCTGGTCTAGGTCTAGGCAACTTAAAGTAGAGTGTCTAGACCTAGACCACTTGTTCACACCCAAAGGATCTAAAGATAATGGGTGAAATCTGTGCCCCAGGAAAGTCAATGAAAATGACTTTGGAGTTGACTTTGTCAATAGAATGAGTCAATCTGGCAATGAGCTTCAGTGGGGCCAAAAATTCACACACGGCAATCTCACCCAGAGTCTGACGATTTTGAGGTCACATTTGCAAGGCCTATTTGTTTTAAGAGTATTCTCAGAAACTCAGTCAAATCAGTTTTAGGCCTTCTGTATGACAGGGCAGAGAGCAATTACTATTCCATTTTGCCAGGCCCCTACTATAGTTTTAATCTTCCACCCACATTGTGCTCACTGAAAGCAGTTGAATACACACACCGAGACTGTCTTAGTTTCCTGGGTAGAAGAACTAAAAGCAGTTCATGAACCAAATCCAAAAGTATTTTTAATTTAGAAAGTTTCATAATAGTCAACATAATCCTCAGCAATTATATTGCTATGTAATATGTTTTCAGAATGTCATTTAGTTCTAAGAAATCAAATATACAGGTGGCTCTGTAATTTAAATTGTGTTTATTTTAGTTTGCTGGTTTAGGGCAGGGCTCAGTTGGATCCTGGCCATACGAAAAAGTGTATTTAATTTCCCAAGCATACTTTTTATTTACAAAAAAATCTTTAAGTGATAGGAAAGTCTAACCCTCCTCTGGCTGTCTCAGATAAAACCAATAAGCATGAATAAAGCTTTATACAGGAATTTGAAGCTTATGATACCTGTAGGTTCTAAAAGAAAATTTGAAAGAGATTATTTTGATTTTACATTGTGCAAGTGCCTTTTTTTTTATAAATGTAAAACACTGTTTAAGTAACTTAAGTTTGTGGCCACTTTTTCTGAAGTTTTTGTTTGTTTGTTTGTTCGGTGTTAATCTACTTGGAAAACCAGAATGTTTATTCTCTCCTTGAAAAATAAAATGGAAACCTTTTCTACCTCCTTTCAATATAGGACTATCCCAAGTCTGATCTTCCTTGTTCTTATCTAGGACTTTTACAGAGCTTCAGAGAAGTCTGAGCTT
Source organism: Alligator sinensis (assembly GCF_000455745.1). Classification (NCBI taxonomy): domain Eukaryota; kingdom Metazoa; phylum Chordata; order Crocodylia; family Alligatoridae; genus Alligator; species Alligator sinensis. The sequence goes on from NW_005842253.1 coordinate 1,039,394, forward strand.
TTACACTTCAAATGAAGAGTTGAGGTGCTGAAACTTTGACAATGATATTTTCAATCAAGTATTCTGGAGTTAAATAGGTGTACATGCATGCACACATGTGTATGCATGCACACACACCCCATCAAAAAGCAAACCCTTCCCTTCCTAAATTCTGGCTTAGAATTCTGTTCCTTTGCCAGCTTTCAGTCGCTTTCTGTCGCAGTGTCATCATTTCAACAGTATTACAGTTGTATTTATGGCGGCATTTATACTGACATTTATTCCCCGACTGTTATGCTTAGCATTGAAGCAGAGTGCTATTGATAGATTATTTTGCCAACACCCTATTGCAGCTTTTAATCTTTCATCCACTCTGTGCTCATTGAGAACAGTTGGTAGCAATGGTGTAGACCAACTGCTGGTCTTTTCACCACAATCCAATCTAAATCAGCTCTGCAGAGAGACAAAGTTGCATAGGGTAAAATATCTGCCATTTAGAAGCAGTTTAAGAAAGAGCTTTGATGATAAAAAGAGTTGCAGTCCTGAATGGAGAGGCTGGGAGGATGTTTGATAGGGATCAGGTGAAATAGTGCACGTGGCAAAAATGAAAAACCACAAACTGAATCCAAGAGATGTACAGAAACCAATAATGCTCATTTTGCCTTTCACTGGTAGTGTGGCGTGTTTCTCCTCAGATACCTTTTTGTAAATAGTTACTGAAGACTGAAGGCCGCATTCTGCAATACATTCAAGTCATCCACATTTTGTGGATCAAATGCAAACACTTTATTATCTGCATATTGAAATACTTTGGAGAAGTAGAATCTTTTAAACCTTGTCTAACATCAGTTGTGCTCAATATTGCAACCCAAAAACAAGAAGACACGGGTCTTCCTCCTTTGGCTGACCTGGATGACTTCAAATTCTGCCAAACCACATGATAAGCATGCCTACCAGATGGTCCCAAGCCCACTGACTCCCTCATGTGACATCAGCTTTCCTTTCCATCCTGACCACACAATGCATCCCAGCCATTCAACATTTTAATATTCAACATCCTAGTCATCCACAATACCGTTTTCTACTGCTATCATGGGCAAGGAGAACTACTGAACTGAGGATGAAGCAGCAACAGACTAATGAGCAAGTACAGAGGAAAAGAAAGATATGGAGGAGCAATCCCCTCCCCTAAATTTACTGTCTTTGGACAACATTTCACCCTCCCTTTCCTTTAACAGGTATGAGCCCAGACTTCAGTGGAGTCACCTGTACAGGCAGATAACAACTCAAGCAAGCAGTTTTTTGACTGATGTACCATGCCATCAATTTCTGTGCTATAATTTCTCTCAATATTTGCCATAACCATGGTCTCACCTCACTACACTGTGGATTGAATTAAAGAAGTGGTTTGAAGAGAGTGCCAGGAAAGGAATGGCTTTGTCTCTTATAGCTGCAGCAAAACTATCTTCATTAATGTCACTTTTGTTAGAATCGATGTAGAGGTATATGAGATGGAATTGATTCTGCAAATGAAGGCATTTCCTATGGAAATAGGAAGCTGCCTTGTTAAGAACCTCATGACAACAGCTGCTTTATACTGTGACACTAAACCATCATTTTAGTATTAGAAGGGGCAGAGCCAAGAACTCTCTTTATCTATTTTAATTACTCAACATCAAAACAGAGGTGGATTAGCACTGACAGTGCTTATTAAAATTTATGGGCTGTGTTGCCCACCCTTGGTGCCTCTATGTCTCAGGCTTTAATTCCTCTCACACCAAGAAACCCAGGAAAGTGTGGTTTCCCAGCCTCCTCAGGGTTAATGTAGTTTTCCTGGCCAGAATTCAGAAAGTGGTAGGATAGATCACTCACTTAATTCCTCCCACCAGTTTCAAGCTCATCCACATTTCTCCTTGTCCTCCTGACCTGTCTTTGTCAAGATCCCTGGCCATGCACTGTGCTACCTTATAGGCTTGTGCGAAGCAGCTAGTATTCACTTCAGATTCAACGGATTTGGAGGACAGTGATTCGATTTGGTGATTTGAATCAGTCCCAATTTCACTTGGCCGAATCAGCCAGGCCAATCCCCGGCATCCTGGCAATGGCTGCCTCACCCGCCCCAGCTCCAGCACTTGTTAAAAAAAAAGCCCTGATTCCCCGGGTGCTGCTGGGGGGGGGAGCAATCCCCGCTGCCCCCCCCCGCACGGGGGGCCCCCCAGGGGCCCCCCCCCCCCCCCCCCCCCCCCTACCC
>NW_005842253.1:1041637-1053891 GCF_000455745.1 Alligator sinensis
GCCCGCCTAAGCTGCCTCGCCCACTGCAGCTCCAGCCCTTCAAGAGAAAAAAAAAGAAAACCCTGGGACTTACCGCTTCTGCCGGCAGGAGGGTGATCCCCGCTAACCCCGCTACCCTGAGCCACATTGGGGGCTCTGCAGTTGTATTCAATGGCCCCCTGAAGCCCCAAAGTCGCTGCAGGAGTGGTGAGTCCTGGGGCTTTTCTTAACTTTTTTGTCCTTAAAGGGCAAGAGCTGGCCTGGAGCACCCACTGAGGCTTTTCTTTAAAGGGCCAGGAGCTGGACCAGGTGGGGCAGCCATGGAGGGTCTGGGGGAGTGGGCGGGGCTGGGGGAGCAGGTAGGGGACGGAGGCTGGCAAGGGTCCCCCCCATGGTCCTCTCCCCTGCCCCTAGTACTTACCAGCTTGGAGTTCAGCTGCAGCTCCCTGCTGCAGCCGCCAGGGACTGCCCAAATCACTGAAGATCTCCGAATCTTTTTCAAAGATTCAGACAGCTTCGAATTGTTTCGGACCTTTTAACTGTTCCCCTGATTTGATTCAGATTTTGAGATTCGGCCACCAAATCGGGCTGAACCTTCTCTGAATCTAATCACCACCCGAAGCTTCGCACAGCCCTACTACCTTATCTACCACATTACTGGGTTACTCTGAGATGCCTCAGACCTTCTAATGATTTCTCTCCATTCCTCATCTGCCAATGGCACAGTCTTCCTACTGCCTCAGCAATAAACCCTCAGCTCCTCAGGCCGGACCTGTCATGGCTAGACTCCTTTATTTTCCCACTGTCTATCTACAAACTGTACTGTTTCTTTTACTCATTTTGTCATCAGATCCAGAACCCTTTCTCAATGTGCTTCTCAGCACCTTCATGTCTCTTGGCCAATATTTCTTACTTGATGCTACAGGGGTCTCAATCCTCCCACAGCATATCCCTTACAACTCACCAAATGATGGTTTTCAGAATCTGATCTAGCTCCTTCATATGCAGTTACTTCAAGGTTTTCTGATAAGAAACTGATAAATATATTACAATAGAAGCATCAGAAGTATTTCTTATGCTAATTAAGATTAGAGTATAAGAAAGAGGAATTTTCATTATGTTGGCTACAGCTGAAACAAAAGTAGTCTCTTAACTTCCAATTACTGAGGATAGAGACATTAAACAATTACTGTGTTCCCCTCTGCCTTTGTACCTTAGCATAATCAGGCTGTCTGTCCATATCCCCTATCTAGTTATTTACAGCCATGCCAAGTGAATTTAAATAATTTGGAACCCACTCTGTCCACATAATATACAAGGAGTGAAGAATCAGGCCCTAGATAAACAGAATTAAAACAAAGGGCTTAACCCTTTAATCCCAATGAAAGGGTCAGAGGTATGTCTATACATCATCTGTATGTACTTACATATAAAACAGATACCTTAGATGCCACAAAAATGAGGGCTATAAATATAAGTATCTAGAGAGAGGGAGGAGGAGGAGGAGAAGAGAGAGGGAAAGGAAAGGAGAGAGAAATGTATGTAGCTATTATTTTTATGCACAAAATTCTTATGTAATTAGTTACATTCACAGTATATGGTACAGTATGAGTGTAATGTATTCCTATCTCATTATTTTATATATTATTCATACCTCTTCCCAAAATCCCATAAGGAGACAGACATTTATTTGCAGTATTTTCTGAACTACCTGATGTTACCTTGGTCTGTGCAATCTTCTTTGGTCTGGATTCTATTTGTTGCTCTACCTGGCATTCTCCATTATTTCTTGGTTGGCACTCTCCCTCTCTAGCAAAGATCTTTCCTAGTGTTATGTATTACTACTTATTTGAAAAGAGTGTTTTGTGGCAGCATGAGCTGCCCCATTTACTTCAGCGTGGTGTGGGCCTCAGATGACTCCCTAATACTGACTTCCTATTCCTTGCTCCTCACCATTGAAGCTGTAGCTTAAAACCTACTATTGCAGGGACATCAAGCCTATGCACTGTCCCCCTTTAGCTTTTCTGATGTCTGCTTTTGATAAATGCTCTATAAAAAGTCCAGATTTACAAAAGGGCATAAGAGATGCACGTGTGTCTGAGCATTCATGGAATCATTATAGGGGGGGAAACTGTTCAGAAATCCTTGGAACAATCAAGCCAACATTTGTTAAGCATTAGTGTCAACTGCTTAAGTGAAAAGTAAATGTTTGAGAAAAATGGGTAAGGACAGCTTGAGAGACGTTACTCAAAGCAATCTCTACAATGAAAGAAATGCTAAGCTAGCAGTTTTATTTGTTCAGAGTAAGACATTTCTGGCTAAAGTAATCTTGAAATGTGACCATTGTATCTGGCACCTTTTCTCCAGTGTTTAAAAAATCTTTAAATCACTACTTGTTCACATGTTGGTGCCATATATAATATTCTAGCCTGATAACACTGTTTTATGCTTCTTTAATGGCACAAACAACTCAGAGGTTGGCTTAAATTGCCATTTGACTATTCTCCTTGTATAGTGAGGGTTAGGAGTTTACCATATCCAAGCTGCTGCCATGGAAACAGAGGAGTGTCCAGGCATATCTTTTCAGGCCAGTAATCTCCAGTGGTCAAACAGCTTTTTAAGCCACTGGCAGTTGGTGTAAAGTACAAAAGCCTTTAGATTTCTCTAATTTATACTGGGGACTAACCTGATGGCAGGATGGCCAAGCATGACCAAGATGGACAAACCAAAGGAGGCTTAAAGTGATCCGCAAAGGCCTTCACCCAAAGAGATCTAGATTTATACTTTCTCAGTTACTAATTACAGAACCAAGGAAAGTTTCATTGACAAGTAAAAAAAAATCAGACTAAATTCAGATAGATGTGAATAATGCAGTCAGACTGAGGTACTGGTGCAAGTTTTACAATGAGGAGGAAAATGCGCATGATTTAGCAGGAAAGGCAGTAAAATCTAAAGCTTAAGGAAAAGTCCTCCAAATACTGACAGCGTTAATTGAATACAACTGCTCTAAAGTCAGTTTTGCTCATTTACAGATGTGTAACTTTTCTCACATTTACGAGTCTTTGAAGAGGCCTTTCATCAAATGCATCCGTTTAGTTGATGAGATGGAATCCAATACAACTAATTGCAACTCATGTATTCCACAAGACATTTTCATTGACATTGTAGTGAGTCACAATTGTATGTACAATACATCGTACCTTCGTTGAAGAAAACAGATTTACCATCTCTGTTGGCAATGGTCTTTGGGGACAGCATGTGCCTGCATTACCTCAAAAAAATCTTTTAGGGCATTATTCCTCTTCGCATACTGTTCTGTTGTGGCATATTAATGTAACAGTATGCATACGTATGTTTAGTGTGTTCCTTTACCTTTGCATATTTGATTAATGAAAAAAGAAATAGAGATGAGAATTCAAACTTGGTTTGGTTTCTCTTCCATTTCCCTTTCAAAAAAGTGATTTCAGACAGTGTTGGACATAATAAGCTATCATTTGTTCTGAACCATTCATAAGTGTTTACAGGTTAATAAGGAATGGAATGGACTACAAACACAGACAGCAAATTCACTTTTCTTCTGCAACAAAAAGGTATTCTCAGACAAGAGGTATTGTGCAAAAATTTCTATTAAGAAGGCATCATTTACATTTCATTTATTTCCAGAGTAAAACTAAAATGGAATTACACAGCACAAGAACAAAATTCAGAAGTTGGTGAGATGTCCTTTTTTCAGCTGAACTTCTTCCAACTGAGAAGTGCAAGGTCTCGTTAACACTAAATGCTACACACACAAGCACACAAGACTTTTTTTATCCAAACTTATATCCATCAACAGCAACCTAAGAAACATAATATCCTTTCAAATGTTTTCACTCCATATGTAAACTAAAACCAAAGCATCACAGATGTTCTTCTCTAATTTATCTATAATCATAATCTATTATCATAGGTTACCTCGGGGGCCTACTAAGCCATGGCTAGCAATGGTTCAATCCTAAGGAATTATGCACCCAACGTAGTTCTAAATTACACTCAAAATTAGGAGCCTACTAATAGACCAAAAAGATAGTGAGTCTTTTTGGGCTGGATGAGGAGCTGGTGAGTCTTTGGGCTGGGTTCTGTTCCATTTATTAGATAACTAAATGAGATCCAATTCTACCCTGCTTGAATACCTGAAAACCTGTTAATGTGTAACAGGTGAAGGAGAAGGAGGAAGACCCTCTCCTCATCTTCTGTACTGATGGTTTTTCAGAGACTTAAGCAGAGAAGAGCACATTCATGCTTAGGTGTCTAAGGCCACATATGCATTCAATGGATAGGTTCTAATTTGGTGCACTATGGCAACATAAATAAGAGAATGTCCTTGACACAATGGTTCGGGTATTTTTTCCAGCCCCTACAGCTGCCACAGAACTCCATAGTACATGCCATGTACTACATGGACGTCCTGTGTCTCAGGAACAGGACTGGAAAGGGACTTAAGCACCATTGTCAAAAACAATCTCAGGTCCTAGGATGAAAAATCAGTTTGAAATGCAAAGATTTCCTGTAGATATTGCCTATGACTTTATTAGAGGCAGATGATTCTTCTTCATGTCAACACCATCCCTAACAATACTCCCAAAGATAAACTGGTTTATCAATTTTGAATGCCTGAAGCCAACACCCACCATTTGGTGTCACCAGCCTTCTGGATTGAGAATTTCATGGACAACCAAACATTTACATCCTGGATTCCAGATAGGCTCTGCAGCCAATGCCAACACTGCTTCAACAGTGAGAGAATTAGCTAGTTTAAACTAAGTTTAGGTATGTGAGCATGACCTGCAGGCACACCATTGACTTCAGTGTAGACATGGTATTAGAAGGACAATAAACTTCCCACACTTGTGGGCTAACTGTGAACCTTACTTCAACAGTGCTTTGCTGATAAGCAAACAGAACATACGTCACCCCACATACACTAGATATGCACTAACTCTTACCCAAACTTTTAGAAAATTTGGGGGCTTATTGAGGATGCGATCAGTTTTTCAGGATTAGGAAGCATATTATCTTTAGCAGCTTCATCAGTCCTGAGCAATTTTGATAAGGTTCATCTGCCTTTTTTGGTTAAGATACAAATTAATCATGGCTTAGCAAACAGAATTTTAACCTTCATCACTCCTGCTGTTTTGATTTTGTGAGACAAATGTAGCCATAGAGAAGAGGAGAATAAACTTTAAAGATGGTATAAATTGAGTCATCCATGCTATACTTTCTTCAACTAGATTTTTAAAAAATCCAATCATTATCTAGGTTAGTAACATCTAGAAAATCATTCAAACTAAAAATCACAACATGTGGTGGAATATAGGCATTTATGCATTTGAAATCCTCATCAGTAAGTCTAATGCACAAATATTAGAGCTGTATAATGATCTCTTTGCCAATGCTGTGAGATCAGTTTGTTACAGCCAATACTTCCTTCCCTCCTTTCTTTTTTCTGCCAACCCACCATGAATTTCCAAAAAACCTGAAAATACATACTGATGCCCTAGAAATTGAAGTTCTCGGTTTTTTCTGACAAAATACATAAGAACTGCCATTTACTGGGTCAGACCATAGGTCCATCTTGCCCAGTATCCTCTGTCAGACAATGGCACATAGTATATTAAATACATCAACAGTGAAAGCTTTCTCCCAGCTGGTTGTCTTGCCAATGACTTCAGCTCTAAGCCAAAGGATTCCACCTCACTGACACTGAGGAACAGTAAAGACTCCTAACTTGGCCAGAACTGGGACTTATTTTTCTAATATTTCTTGCTGTTACAACCACCTACTCAGCTCCACCAGCAATAGCAACATTGGGGCTCCTGGTGTGGGCACCCTGCCAGTAATTACCATCCTTTTAAGGCTCATTGTACAGGTCTACTCTGACCAAGGTTATGTACCACACAGCTTTAGCAGCAAACAGCAGCCCAGAACTCCAACTATGTTATCAGTCCCAACGAATGCTATTTCTGGTGAAATTGAACTATTGGAAGCAGTGGGAAATGTTAACAAAAGTTTAAATAATCACAGCCCATATTTCAGAGGTTTTCACATATGTCAACCACCTTAATTAAGTCATTTTCAATTTTTCCAAAGTCCTTTCATATCACTTCTTCTGCCGCAGAACTCCTTCCCTCTCCTAAAGGCTGATGTGGAGCCAGACAACCTGGCCCTGCAGTGGCAGCACACTACCTCTTGGCCGACTCTGCCATTACCACAATCCCTTTGCTGAACTCCTGAAGATCTCTCACAGAACCCCAGGATTCCACAGAACAGAATTAAAATCCCTGCATTAAACTACATGGTGAGCATTTGACAGAGTTGGTCTGAACTTTAATTTGGTGGGACTTAAGAGGAAAAACAGGTCCTAAAATCACCAGATGCCTTTCCTACAATATTCTTTTCCAAACAGATGGTACTGTATTCTTGGGCTGATTCAGAGACTGAATCCAATCAAATCAGGAGACCAAGTAAAAGCTCCGAATTGATTTGAAGCATCTGAGTCAAACTGAAAAAGATTCGGAAAAGATTCGGCCGATTCAGAGATTTGGCCATAGACTAAACAGGCAGCTGACAGCTGCCTCTGCCTGGTAAAGCTGTTGGGGAGAAGGGAGGGAACAGGGAAGGATTGGGGCTGGGACAAGCTGCCCTGCCGGGGCAGTGAGGGGCGGGGAAGTTACTTGGGGAGGAGGGCTCTGCCCTGCTGCTGCTTGCCCGGCCAGGGCAGGGGGAGTGAGGGGATGCAGATGTGGCTCACTCTGGGCGGAAGGAGGCAAGCGGCAGGAGGGCACAGCCTCGTCTCCCAGCGCTTCCGCACCCGCATCCCACACCAGCTGGCAAGTGGTGGCAGGGCAGATCTCCTGCTCCCAGCACTGATGCTGGTGCGGCAGTGCTGAAAGCAGTGGCTATGCCCTGCTGCCACCCGGAGCAAGCCGTGCCTGCATCACGCCGCCCTACCCCCCCACCAGCAGTGTCTGGGTAAGTGGCAGCAGGGCATAGTCCCTGTGGCTCCCCTGGCTAGGGCAGAGGCAGGCAAACCTGGGGGAGCCGTGGGAGAAGCCCCCATGGCTGCCCTGCCTGGCCCCATCCCCCACCTGACCCAACCTCCCAGCAATTTAAAAAAAAAAGAAAAAAGCGTCACGCTCACCGGTTCTGGCAGCAGCAATCAGCGGCCTCTGAGGGCTCATGGCAGAGCATCCCTGCACAGAGCAGGACAGTAGGGGGCAGCAGGGATCAACCCTCCACCCCGCCACTTAGCACCTGCGTGGCAGCTGCCCTATGGCGCAGGTGCCGTGCGGCTCAGCAGGGCACCGTGCACTGTCTGGGAGCTAGAACAGCTCCACCTGTCAGCCAGAGCCCAGCAGCACTCCGCCCCAGCTCCCAGACAGCATGCAGTGCCTTGCCGAACCACTCAGCACCTGGACCATGTGGCAGCTGCTGTGTGGGTGCCAAGTGGGGAACAGGATGATCCCCGCTGCCCCCCCTGGCTATGCTGCATGGGGGAGCTCTGCCATAAACCCTCAGAGGCCCCCGATCGCTGCTGCCAGAACCTGAGTGCGGGGCTTTTTTTTCTTTTTTTTAAAAGTCCTGCAGTCACCGGCTGCAGGAGCGGCAACTGGGGTCTCTGGGTGCTCATGGAAGAGCTATCCTGTGCTGCACGGGGCAGTGGGGGCGAGCAGGGATCACCCCCTCCCCACTTGGTACCTGTGTGGCAGATGCCCCATTGGCATGGTTGCAGCGCAACTCAGCCTGGTGCCACGCGCTGTCTGGGAGCTGGGGCAGCTCTGTGTGTCAGCCAGAGCCCAGCAGCACTCAGCCCCAGCGGCCCAGACAGCACATGGCACCCTGCCAAGCTGCTGCACACCCACGCCATGGGGCAGCTGCCACACGGATGCCAAGCATGGGGGTGATCCCCACTGCCCCCCACTGTGCAGGGAGACTCCACCAGAAGCACCCAGAGGCCCCAGTCGCCGCTCCTGCAGCTGGCGAGTGTGGGGCTTTTTTTTTTTTTTTTAAAGTGCTGGGACTAGGCTGGGGCCAGACAGGGGATAGGGCTGGGCAGAGCAGCCATAGGGGCTTCTCCCGTAGGTCCCCCCACCCAGGGAGAGGCAGGCACAGCCGGAGGAGCCACCCGGCTATGCCTGCCTCTCCCCGGCCAGTCCGAATCACTGAATATCTCCGAATCAGTGCCAAATCCTCCAAAGCTGATTTCACCTAATGAATCAGGACAGTGATCTGAATCTCCAGATCGAATCACTGTCCTCCAAATCAGCCAAATCCGAATTGAACACTTCCCTATTTACACAGGCCTAATAAATAATGACATGGAAGATGCTTTAAAGTCTTGTACAACTTGCCTATAGATCAGCACAAAGAAAAGAACCCATGACGATCATGGAGGAGCCCATAGCTCCATGGTATCAAACAGGCATTGACTTATTCATGTATTAGTGCATGCTGGATTATTATTCTCACTATCCTGAAACTGTATTGCTTGAAAGCACAACAGCAAACAATGTCATAACTCACATCAAATAGATTTTTGCTAGACATGGAATTCCACAAATTGTGAGAACAAACAATGGCCCTCAGTTCAAGTGTCTTGATTTTAAAGAGTTTGCAAACAAATATGGATTCCGTCACAATACTTCAAGTCCTAACTAACCACAATCCAACGGTCTGGTGGAAGATGGAGTATAAATAATGAAAAAATTGTGGAAAAAAAGCTATGGATTCACACAACAATGTTTACCTGTCACTCATAAATTACAGGGCAACTCCCATGAAACATGAATTGTCCCCAGCAGACATGCTGTTTAACAGGAAACTCAAAACCAGCCTGCCAAATCTTGTGGCTGATGCTCATCAGAATAAAAAGCAAAATGTGAAAAAATTTAAGAAATTCAGCAAACTCAAACAAAAATGGTACTATGACAGGGGTACCAGGGAGTTATCACAATTGCACAACAAAGAGCGGGTGCTTATTTCAGATGGACGAACGTGGAAACAAAAAGCACTAGTTTCCCATCAAGTAGCTCCCAGATCCTATCAAGTAGTCACATGGCAAGGACCCAGGTATTAAGAAGGAACAGACAACTCTTGCAGCTGGTAAAGGGGAGCAAAGAAGTATCATCACGAGATTCACTAAAGGAAACAGAGCTAACAACAAAGCAACAAGAAACAACAGAGGAGACTGAAAATGACACGGAAGCAGAGACATCTGAAGAAGGAACCCAAATGAGAACTGAACCAATAAGGATGGAGAATGCAGAGATACTGAAAATATCACTTAGAGCTAAAAAGCAAACACAAAGACTGAGAGAGACCTGTTAAAATGTGCTTCAACAATGAGTTAAACTAAACTTCCAATGTTTGTATTACATGGGTCTATGTTACATGTAAAGGGGGAAGATGTGTGTATACCTCCAAGAGTGGTATATATAAGCTGTTACATTGGCTCAGGGATTGCAGGAGAGAACAGCAGATCAGAAGGCAAAGAAGGATCTCTGAATAAACAAGGTTTATTGTTTTATAAGCTTAACTCTTTGGCTTTTTGAGAATAACACAAAAGGGACGTATAGGCAGTGGATTGTGACTTTGCCCTGGGCCCCAGTCCTGCGCTGTCACTGCCCTGTGATTCTGGCCCAAATCCCGGCCCCGGCCCAGTGCCACCCATCCATCCTATTCTCGTACACTGCTTCCTGTCTGCTCACAGCCCCATCCTGTTCGCCCAACTGAGCACACCTTTCCTGCATGGGTCCTGGGCTGGTCTCCATGGAGACCCTGCCTGCCCACTCTGTTAGGTGTCCTTGGTGATGGGTGCAGGGCACATGGGACAGGGTACCCAGGCAGCAGGAGTGGGTCTGGCAGCAGTGGCAGCTGGAAGGAGCCACCACCACTGGGGCTGCCAGGAAGTGGAGTCCAGCAGCTGTGCCACCCCAGACCTGCTGTGTGCCCGGAGATGATGGGACTGGCCACACGTGCCACGGCCCAGGCTGCCTCCCATACCTGGGCTGGGTGGGGCCGAGGGACCCATCGCAGGCCAAAAAAATCACTTGGCAGGCTGTATCTCACCCATTGGCTGTATTTTGCCCACCCCTGTTTTAAATACTCATTTCCCTTGGCTTTTAAACATAATGAATGATCTTGTTTGGAGACAGTTCTTAAGAACAGAGTAAATATCACATACCATATTGGTTAAGTATATTTATTTTGGCTCAAATAAATATGCAACTGACTGCTTTATTATTTTAGTTCAACTGAATGTGAAATAGGAGTTAATTACATCTTCATTTAATTAAATAAGCTACATTTCTCCTACAGACACAAAAATCCTAACTTATAGGTACTGGAAGGACAATCTGATCTATACTTTTTCCACAGCACATCTTTTCAAACAGTGTTTAGTACAGTTATGCCAGACAGCATGGCAGGAACATTTTGTATTACACAGCACTCTACCATCCCAGCAATCACAGGAAAGGTTATATAGTTTTGTAAGCAATTTTCTCTCCAAAATCCAATGTTGTAACTAGGTCCCTTGGAAACCTCCATAAAAACTCTAATCCCAAAAGGGTAAGAATCCCCCTTGTGGAGAAGAGGTTCAAACTGAATTCATTTGTTGGAAAATCTAAATGACCAATTTAATTAATCTTTAGTCTGTTACTATGGACAAGCAAAATCCACAGCCAGGTCTCTGTTATGCTTCTAAAAGTTTTCTTTTATTCTTGATTACATTTTATGCTTGCTATTTTTCTATCTAAGAACTGGCTGTTTTTAGGGTTTTCTTTTGCAAGACAACTTCTCTCTTATCTCTCTCTACCCCTTTTCTTGACTTACAAAACACCTGCCATTCCTGAACTTTTAGCTAATAAACCTCACATGGTCCACCTGCCAGAATGTGTCACCAGATCAGACCTGCATTATTATCTGGCAAAATCACTTTTAAAAATGGAAACACTAAAAAATGTAAGGCTTCTGTGCCACTTAGATGCTTCTGAATATTTTATCCAACATATGCCTTTATGTCTTCTTTCAGACACAATTTTATGAATGCCTTAATTTTTACCACTGTAGAACAACAGAGTGGCCACAAAGGATCAAATTATCAGTATATTCTCTCACCTAAGGTCTATAGCATCTGATAGTTCATAATCTAAGTCCTCGCATAATTCCTCTAGCTAATTGTACAGTCTTGTATATCCTGAAGCATGATATTTTATTACCACTACATAACTGGCTGCAGCTTGCATAGCTACAGATGTTATTAATGGACCTAAAATGATCCAGCCAAAGTTTCTTTTTATTGTACCCAAAGAATTTGTCTAAATCTTCTGCATAAGTGAATTCTGAAGAATGACAATACGCTGTGAAAAGAACACTTCTTTTCACTTGTTCTAACTGTACTGACCTTTATATTTCTATTTTGCTTCCTAAAAATACCATGATATTGTTTATTATTGAATTTTAAAAATAATGTAAATTTTAAATGGTAAAATCAACTGAAAAGGTTAAGCAGACCAAAAATGGAGATAACTGTATGCATCTCCTATATGATTTTAAATCCCTCACTTTACAAATATTATGCTGCTGTAGCAAATTCTGATAATTTAATATAGTTGATTTATCTGCTGATATCTGCAGACTACAAAGAAAAATTGTCAATACAATACCTACTTTTAAAGTTCCTGTGCCCTATATAGACTAATGTGAAAACAAGCATCTCTCAGAAACACTGATCAGGTGAGCAATTTTGTTCAGTGCCATGCTACATGAAAAGGATGATTATCAGATACACTTAGAGACATGGAAAATGTACTTTTGTTATGATTAATCTTCTTCAATGGTAATACATGTAATCAAAACATAAGATATGTAAGCAAAACATAAAAGGCACCTTGGGTAAAACTGCTCTCCTAGCCATCAGTGTAATGGCTTGCTGACTTCATTGAAAACAGAACACATTCTTTGCCTATACTGCATTTATAATGCAATAATAAAACCTATCCTTGAGATCTATTATCAACAGATATTTGATGGCACAAATGCTTTAGGAATCACAAAAAAAAATCATGCTGAATACTCAGACTGAAAATTAGAACAGTGGTGCCAGTGGTTGGATTGCTAAAGTAGATAATTATACTGAACTTGTAAATCTTACAGTCTTGAAATTTTACAGGTAAAGCCCCTTTGAAGTGATGCCAAGACAGAAAAAAATAAGAGGACAGAAAGAGAGGGAAAGA
>NW_005842253.1:1053922-1060490 GCF_000455745.1 Alligator sinensis
ACCAGTTGGCTGCTTTGCTGAAATTAGATATCTGACTGACCACTGCTGAGTAGAGCTTTTGAGATCAGTGTCATAGCTTGGCTGCTAAAACAACTACTGCTACTGCATATGCAAAAAGAAGGAAAGGAAGAGAAGACTCACAAATAAAACTGTGCAGCAAAGTATAAAGACCCCTTTTAAATTATTAAATTACGTCCATGCTGAGGTGCTACAGTCTGCAAGAATACAAGTAGTGTTTATTAATCACTTAAGGCAGTTCAGATATATTTGTGTGGCCAGTGATAAGCCAAAACCACATTTTTTCCAAGACGACAAAAGCAGCTGGAAAAATCTAACTCTCCTGTTTTAGAAAAAAATCAGAATCAGGGCCCAAAAACAAGTGTTCACCTAAATTTACAATTTGATTTTAATCCTTTAATGCCATGTGCTAATATTACTGCAGTAGTTATGCTGGTAGGCATGAATGCCAGTGAAACAGTGCTGCAACCCTACCACTCACTGAACTCTCACTAGCTTGGAACAGGATTATATTTTTTTGCACAGACCACTGTCTGATCTGGGAACAAAAATCCTGCATGTAGTACATATGCCTAATGATTTTTTTAAAACAGTGCCACATAGCAGGGAATAGATGCAGATCATAGAAACGTGCAAGTTTTTCATTACTTTCATATTATCCTGAATAATTACATTAAAAGCTCCAGTTTCCCTCAGCTTTAGAAAACAAAGGAATGTCCTAAACTATAAGTCTATAAACACACACATCTTAATGTTGAATTTACTGGGATTACTTATGTGTAGTGCAAACGTTTGCAGGATCTCTGTGCATCTTATGGTTTGCTTACATATATGGTATTACTACACAAGGAAATAATTAAAATTTTCCATGCTTCTTAGTGAAATCACTTATTCTGGGTTTCAGTATCTTTTCATGACCTTTGAAGTCATGTTCTTTAAAATAAAACATTTTAGTTAACTCTGGGAGTCAGGTTATACTACTACAGTGAGAAAACCTGAGTTTTAGCTTCATTCTTTCAGAGATCCTTTAATTGTAACACTGCATATTAATATATTAAGCAAAATATACCTGAAAAAGTTTTACAAAATTGTCAATCTATAGATTTTTCTCTCCTTGTTACATTTTATTACCTCCTGAAAACAAATGTATTTTAGAAACCCTGCTGCTGACCTGTCACACTATGATGAAAATAGATTTAACTGGGTGCTCCCCTATCACAAACACATAACTGAATATAATATGTAACTCAAAACTACATGAGAACAGATTGGCAGTTGTGTAGGTTAAAGCTGATGGAAAAATAAAGGCATTTCAACAGACTGCTGCTTTCCCTCCCCCAAATCCCTAGTGTCAGTTCATCGTTTCAAAGCTTTGTAATACTTTTATGGATTGACTGTAATATCCTGGAAGAAAAAAAGATTTCTATGTTGTATGTTTAACAGATAGGTTTAAAATAATGTCTAAACTCAACTGGGCATATTCTGTTGCATATACCAGACACAGTATTCCCATGTTTTACTACCAGGATGGAAGAGCTACTATGGTTCAAGTTAAACCAACAGGAAATTTGCATTAGCCATGTGATGTTTGGCATGTTTGTCAGTGTTAAAGGCATGATATTGCAACTGGTTCAAAACACTTGCAACTCCAAATGATTAAAGCTTGCGCAGAAGTGAGAAAATGTAAATGTGTGAGAAATGCACCACAGATTTTTCTATTCTGTCACATGGTACCACTTCATCACCATGCCACATGAGGGAGTGCTGAACAAATGAAGGGCCAGTTGTTCCTGGTCTGTGTACTAGCCACATGTCCTATTTGCTTATGCCACACAATGGGCAACCATTGTGCCAACCAAGTCCCTATGCTCAGGAAAAGAGAGGAGACAATTCCCTCAATGTGCCTCCAACCGCATCTATTCCCCCCAAACAAGAGAGACCGTATGTGGTGGACTCTACACATTCCTTCCCTTAGGTTCAGGTGCTCTCAGCGGAGGAATTGCCATCTCTTATCCAGAGCCCTCAACCATCCCCTACCAGAGTTCTCCTAAAATCTACTATATTAAAAGACATGCTTTTATATCATAATGGCCACATACTACTTTGTGTTTCTACTGCATTTTCGTTTTGAAAAACTTCAAAGCATTTTGCATGTTAGATGGCAAGATCTTTAGTGACTCTCTTTTTTGTTCAGAGTTTCTATAGTGCCTTGAACAATGGTGTGCTCTGGACCAGAACTAAGGCGTCTAGGCATTATGGTATTGCAGAAAATCAACTAACAAATAACAATACTAATCAAGCCTTACAATAGATCTACTCATTAGGCTTTTTTTTGGTGGGGAAAGAGACCTGACCCCACATAGGAAGTGTGCAGCACACTCAGGAACACAAGTCCCTTACTCCGAGTCCAAAGTCTCAAAATTACTCTTCAGGCATTTCCTAAAATCTTAAACTTAATTCTTCTGCACTTGATTAAGGTAACTCAAGATAGGCAGAGCAGGAAGCAAAGAGAACTGACAAATATTCTGTAGTTCTGGATCTTATTACATGCAAATTATATTTGTTAAAGTTCAGTTCATGGTTTGGGGGGGAGGGGATGTGGAGAAGAAGGTATTTGCTTACTTTCTCCTTGTCAAGGTCTGGGTCTCCTTCCCTAGTAAGAGACTTACTAACGAGGACATTTGCAGGTAGTGGGGTTTCTAAGAAGGTTCCTGGAAGGCTGTAGGCCACGTGTATTTCAGAATACTGTTGTAAGAGAATGGTGCAGGTTCTGTAACAGTAAGACATGGTTCTCCCCAGGCAGAGAGGCTGTATTGTTCCTTACCACCCAACAAATAGAGAAATCTTACTTAGAAGTTCAAACTATTTTCCACCCCCATCACAGCACTCTCACCAGCAGCCAGACATTTGACAGATATAACCAACTGGTGTTAAGAGAATATGATTTCAAGGCCTGAGATGTAACAGCATCCTATTCAGGATCAGACCAACAGAAAGAAGGACATAGGGGCAGGTTTTATTTTCACTGCAGTTAGCAAGTGCTTTTCCCTCCACTTCAGTGGCAGCAGGGTTTGACCATTACACAAGAGGTGTAAATTGAGTCAATCACCAAAATGAACAGTAAACCAAGTAAGATATTTAGCAAAATAAACCCTGAACTCCAGCAGGGGGCAAAGTTTTCTCCATTTTCATAATGAGAGTCCTGGTGTCTATACACAAGCAGAATGACTGTCCCATTCTGCCACAGACTCACAGTCCCACAATAAATACAATTTTCCTCCCAGCACAGACTTTACATTTTGATGGTTTTGACACACAAGACAGCTTGAGTTCTGCAATATTTGCTAGACTTGACCTCTGTGTTTCCAGTTATGCTATACTGATCTGATTTCTAACCCTGGCTTCCTAGTTTAGTGAGAGAATTTTTATCAATGACCTATGAATGAGCCATTAGTGGTTTCAGAATAAGCACTTGTAACTGCCTTTTCCTCCCACACACTGCATAAACCAGTAGCACAGGATAACATTCGGTCCTGCTTATCTTTACAGCAACTTCATTTGCATGCACATCTAGCTTCCTGATGCAGTGAGAAAGTCTTCCGAGGTTCAGCTGCTGCTGTAAATCTCACTTGTCACTGACACATACATTCTGTTCGGTTGAAGCCTATTTTAAGCTCACCTGTTATGGCCGGTATCCATAACAGGTTCACAGTTAACATTTTTCAGTAGCTTTTTTAGAGTAAAAGTAGCAACAAGCCCCATGAGGCAGGGTCTGCTTCTACAGCACAGCTCCCAACTACTGCAAGGGAGTCATAGGGCTTAAATGCTGGCAGTTTCCTATGCCATGTCTGACAACTGGAAAACATCTTTGAATTCTCTCCCTCAGAGAAGGCCTGTATGAAACCTTTATTTTCTTTGGTGAGCCAGACTGACTTGCAAAAGTTCCTTCAGGAAGTGCTCACTAAAGACTATGACTTCACACTCAGACAAGGTTCTTTGGGTAAATGTGATATCTTTTATTAGACCAACTAAATAGTTGGCCAAAATGTTTTTTCCAAGCTTTCAGGCACAAACACCCTCCTTCAGTCACAGAGCATGTTTGTGTACTCTCCTGGGTGGAATAGAAGCTTAAACCAATATGCAAAATGCAGGTCTGTCAAAATGCAAATGCGTGGCAGAGAAGATCAGAGGGGATGGGAGGGAATAGCTGTGAAACAGGTAGGTGGAGGGGTGCGGGGGAGGGAGAGGGACATGGGCGACTGGTGCCTCCCAAGTCAGGCAGGGCCAGTCAGTGACTGGGGGGGCACCCAGAGCTGATCACACCAACCCAGAAGTGCCAGCAGCGTGCTCGGAAGTGCCGGGGTCACACCCAGAAGTGCCAGTGGCACTTCTCCTGGCGCCCCCACTCCCTGGTCAATGCTCTCAGGGAGGGCACCTGCACTCACACCTGCCCACCCTGCACATCGCCCAAGCAGGGAACCCTTTGAGAATTAAAACTGAGAGACTGGAGAGAGAGTGGGTGTCTTGTGAAAAATGTGTACCCCCGAGGTAACTGGGTATTTTTGTCTTTGATAGATTTTCGGTGTGTTTTTGTTCTGGTTCACAGTTGTTTGCTTTCTCCTACATTCTAATATTATAAAAGCCATAATCTGCCTGCCTGTCTGTCTGTCCATAACGCTTTATTCGCACTCTGATTGGCTGATGGAAACAACCCATCAGAGTGTAAATATAGTGTTTGAACAGGACGTGGTGGTGTGGCAGAGCGTTGCCACGATGGTGGGGACACAGAGGACAGAGCAGGTGTGGTGGGGTTGAGGCCTCACCCCCCCTGCCCTGCTCCCTGGAGGCAGCAGCAATGGATCAGATGGAATGGGGGGTGCGAGGCCAGCAGAGGTGGCAGTGACAGGGAGGGCAAGGGGGAACACTAGGCCTGGCCTGGCCCCAAAACAGAGGGTATGGGAGGGTGCACCAGGCCCCGCAACAGTGGTAGGGAGGGCGGGGGGGCCAGGCCCAGCCCTGCAGCAGAGTGGGGTGAAGGGACAGCAGTCTCCCCTGCTCCATAGAGGAGGCGGCAGCAGTGGCACAACGGGAGAGGGAATGGGGTCAGAGCTGCTGCGGCAAGGGTGAGGACAGGGGAGCAGCCCCAAACCTGAACTGCCAGGGGGAATGGGGTCAGGCCCAAAGTGACGGCGGTGGGGTGGGGGCAGGGGACCAGGGTCAGGCCTGAATTTGGGGGGGCAGTGCTGGACAAGGGGAGCAGAGTCACAGGGCCGGACGCTGGGCTCTGTCCCTGCTGGCCCCCTGGGTGGGGGTAGGGGAGTGGCCCTGGCCCCAAAGTGGTGGGGCAAGGGTGGGGGGAGTGAGTCTGGCCCCGGGCCTCTGTCCCCACCCTCCCAGCAGGTGACAGATCAGATGGGACTGGCCCCGCCCACTCTGCAGCAAGGCCAGCACAGCTGGCCCCAGCCACCCCCAACCCTGCAGGCGGCCATGACAGAGCAGACACAGGGGTGGGGACAGGGCCAGCAGCGCTGGCCCCATCCCCCCTGCAGGCCACAAAAATGGAGAGGATGGGGGGCAAGGCCAGCGCTGCAGGTAGTGGCAATGGAGTGGATGAGGAGGAGGGGGTGTGGCGTAGCCCTGAAGCAGTAGGGGGGGGGAAGAGGGGGAGCAGGCCCAGCCCCGAACATGGGGGAGGAAGCGGGTCGGATGCAGGCTGCTGTCCCCAGCCACCGCCCCCTCCCCTAATAATTTTTGATGGACAATTGGCTAGCATTTTCAATAAGAGCATTTGGTGCACTGGATGAGATGTATTACATTTCTGGTGGTGCAGGTGTAAGATAAAGGAATGTGATGATTCTGTTGTAGGGGTTTAGGTTGTAGCCGTGTTGGTCTAAGGATATAGGCAGACAAGGTTCCTTGGGTGAATCCGATATCTTTTATTAGACCAACCCAAATGGTTGGAGAATAGTTACTAAGCAAGCTTTCGGGTTCAAAAACCCTTCGTCAGGCTAAGGAAGCTGCAGCAGTTGGTGTGTGCTCTTCCTGGATGGAACTCTCCTGGGTACATATACAAAGAGACTACGAAAAACTTTCTACAGCATTCATCCTACATAAAAAGAAGAAATGGAACAAATTACTCCAAGAACAAGCTTCCCAGCCACAAAACAACCATCAGAGGAACAACACCAACACCTTACGACCTTCCAACCTCAGACTTGATGAAACTGCAAGCAGCAACCAACCCACAAATATTATCAATCTCTCCACACACACGCTTACCAAAACTGAAAAATCTGTCCTTTCTAAAGGCCTAAATTTCTGTCCAGAAAAATACCCTAATAAAATACTTCAATGTGGAGAACTAGAATTCCGACGCCTGCGCCTCAAAGAATATTTCCACGACCAAACTGAACCCACTCCCAACAACAACTCATCCTCTGACAACATTCAAGAAAAGATCAATGCCAAAAAACCCAAAAAAACATCAGATTGGACACCTCGCAGTAGACGAAACCCTAACCTTGACCGCTACATTGACTACTTCAGGGAA
>NW_005842253.1:1061895-1067089 GCF_000455745.1 Alligator sinensis
CATCAGGATCCCAGGATCTTACAGCTGCACCTCCAGGAATGTAGTATACCTCATCCAATGCACCAAATGCCCTGATGGAAGATATGTAGGAGAGACGAGACAACAACTGCGCACCAGAATGAATGCACACCAGAAATCCATCAAAGACAGAAACACCCAATTACTGGTGGGGGCACATTTCTCACAGGAGGGCCACTCTCTCTCCAATCTCTCAGTCCTGATCCTCAAGGGAAATTTACACAACACATCCCAGAGACGAGCCTATGAGCTCCATTTCATCAACCTGCTGGATACTAGAGATCAGGGACTAAACATAGACATTGGATTTTTGATACATTATAATCTGCCTGGCAACTGACTCCCCAGCCCAGCCCAGCCCCTGGCTTCTTTACTTTTCATTCCATCCAGGAAGAGCACACACCAACTGCTGCAGCTTCCTGAGCCTGACGAAGGGTTTTTGAACCTGAAAGCTTGCTTAATAACTATTCTCCAACCATTTGGGTTGGTCTAATAAAAGATATCAAATTCACCCAAGGAACCTTGTCTGCCATGATTCTGTTGTGGAGTATATTGTGGGAGTGGTGGAAATGTATTGTCTTGTTTTATATTTCTTGTCCCGGCATGGTCTGGATCCATTCACTGTGGTTTTGGCCATAGAAAGTTTGCTTCTGGCGAGGAGGTTGGTGAGTTTCAGTGCCTGTTTAAAGGCTAGGATGGGTGGTTCTGGAAAGATCTCTTTAAGAATTGGGTCTTCTAGTATGGGTTGCAATTGTTTGAGGATTTCCTGTATAAATTCCAAGGGAGGATGGTAGGTTATAACTAATGGTGTGAGATTTATGGGGATTTTATTTTTGTATTACAGCAATTCTTTGCATGGTCTCCAGGTAGCTGTACTTTCAAAAGTACAATCTGTTTCTCTGGAGGAGTGTCCTTGTTGAGTGAAAGCCCTTTTGAGATTTGTGAGGTGACAATCATGAATGTTCTTCTCAATGTAAATTTGGTAGTATTGAAAAGCTTGGCTGTATATTACAGATTTCTTAGTGTGTTTAGGGTGACTGCTGGTTCTGGGTAGATGCGTGTGTTGGCCCGTGGGTTTTTTGTGTAGGGTGGTTTGTATTTCACTATTCTGAATATTGATCATAATGTCTAAAAATACTATGATCAGTGACTTCTCACACTGCATTTAGACCCATCCTAACTCCACGCATCAATCCCAGAACGTTATCAATATCCCAAAAGGAGAGACTATGGAGAGTTTAGTAAATGGATGCTGCCATTTGCCCTTTCTTGTTTCTCTTCAGTTGGATGAGCCCTATTAGTATTCCTACTCCAGTTCAGGGCACAGAAGGCAGCCATGGTAATCAGTGTAACTTGCACACATTGTTCATTCCTTTCTCTAGTCATTATATATTATTATGAAGCTGTATTCCTCAACAGCTTCCATCCTATATGCTCAGGATGTATTTCAGTGACTGGAGAAAATGCTTTCAACCCCAATACTCCAAACTATATAGTGGGAGTGAAAAGGTCTACAGGATCACAATCATTATTTATTCATTTTTTCCAAGTCTGTTAACTTTCTACCAAGATGCAAATGATTAAAGTATTATCAATTAATCACTTACAAGATTAGAACACCTGAAGGCCTTTCCTCCTAGGAATGCAGAGCACTGTGCAAAGGCAATTTGAACCCCACAAGACTCTAGCCAGTGATATTATTCCCTTTTTGTAGAGGGAGATACTCTGAAATCTGGCAGAAGGCAGGGTAGGGTGGCACCGTAGAGACTAAGTGGTTCAGAGATTTATGAGCTTTCCTAGGCAAGGGTGTACTTCAGATGCTATGAAACTGAGGCACAAAGAAATTAAATGACTGTGAAAGACCATTAAGCTTCAGAGCTAAGAACAGAACCCAATATTTGTAACTTCAGAAAGAGTCCATCTAATTACCTTCGCCAGAGCATTTATAAGCCCTTTTCCTGAGCTCTAGTCTCTCCCTGACTATTTAAATCCTTATACCAAATAATAAATTGCGAGTTGAACATAGTATTTTTAATGTACTTGTGAAATTTTAAAAGACAAAAATAAAAAGAAGAAACAATCTAGCTTCAGCAAACATCTGACTGAGGCAACTTATATCATATAACAAAAAAACCTGGAGCTAATTTTTCTGTTCAGCTCTAGATTGTGCTTATGTGTTCTTCCCAGTTTTTCCCATCAATTACCACTCAGCCCAGAAATAACCTCAAAAGGAACTTAAAAGAGTATTGAAGAAGCCAGAAGTAGCTCTGTTCTTTGGGGTTCACCTTGCCTACAATCAATTCCTTGCCTCTGTCTTGCATATGGGCTAAATCCTCAGCTGATATGAACGTGAACAATTTTAGTGACTATACACATCTACAAAAGCAGATAGGCTGTCCCTTTCCTTGGCTGGTTTCAATCCAGCCCACATCCTGATAAAAAAAAAAATCAAAATAAAAAAAAAAAACAACAACAAAAACCAGACATTTCTTTTCCTCCCCCCTACCCCATTTTTGTTGGCCAGTTGTGTCTGGCCTTACCCATTCAGTATTCTTGGCTTTTTTTTTTTTGCCTCAAAAATAAAACTCACCAAAACTAATCATTACAATGCATAGACTCATTCAAAGACCAGATTTCACCTCCCTCTCTCTTCTCAGCTTGAACAAGAATGAATTGTTCCTGTGAAATCACAGAACAAGTTTCTATCATGGGGGAGTCCCATTCCATGTAATAGAGCTCCAGGAAAAAGAGATAGCAGACATGCATGGAACGGCAAGGGCGAACCAGAGCCAGAAAGAACAGAATGATAAAAAGTAATAGCTCACCAGGCAAAGGAGAGGCAGAGATAAAACTGTACCTGCAGAGAAGCCAGTGTATCCCTTCAATAGGCTAGATAATTGTTTACCATTTTCAGTTTAACTAGGCAACACAAGTGAGAGGCAAGGTCTAGCTTATACCCAGTCAGAGGTACAGTCTTCTGCAAGTGGATGAACAATGTCTTAAAATGGAAGTAACATTCCCCTATGCAGGTGATTAGCAACCTTTTAAGGCTGTGGGCCAGACTGACAGAGTCAGATCAGAGATGGGCAGTTAGGTAGGCTCTACAACTCGGCTTCCACCACCATTTTTCCCCATGGCAGAATGAGGACAGTGTCCACAGATGATGTTTTCCCCGATGGCAGCATAAGAAAGTGACTGCTGCCAAAGACCCCAGATGTCAAAGCCCCATGCCCATGTTAGATCAAATGGCTCCATAGGCTGTAGGTTGCTGACCCCTGCCTCATGCAACTGAAGAGACACTCTCTCAGGACCCTCCCTTTAAATACAAAGAATGTGGTCTGAGCACAGGACCAAGAACCTTTTGATGCCCTGACACTTGGTCCATCTGTAGGCCTGGGCAAGTCACTTAACTGCTTTGCCTCTGCTTTTACTTCTGTGTCTAACACAGAGGGGTGTTGTACAACTTTATATTCATAAAGCACTAAAGATGAGATGCATAATATTAGTATTAGTGTTAATCTGCTAAAGCAACTGGTCTTTAATAGAGAGAAGTGGGCACCTTCCCTAAAAATCAGACTTGTTAGGTCTGCAAACCACTTATTTTTGGACCCACAGCCACCACTGAAAGGCAAAGCTCAGGCCCCAGGAACCTGCCTGTGTCTCCCACAGCCAGGGGCTGAGCTTCTGGCAGGCCCTGAGCTGTGGGGGGGCCCCAGAAGTTCCCTCCATGGCGGCAGTGATGGCACCCTCCAGGGCCACCTGTGTGGGCAGCTAATGGGTGGGTGCTGCCCCAGCTCACAGGCAGCACCCAGCCCAATCCAATTGTTTCCTGAGCCCAAGGTGGGGCAGCACCTGGCCGCTAGCAACCCTCCCAGACAGCCCCAGGGGGTACTGCCACTGTGGAAGGAAGGACCAGGGCCCTTCACAGGTCAGGGGACACTCAGCCCACCAGTAGCTTGCCCCTCAACTGCAGGAGATATGGGTAGGCTCTGCAAAAACTACATAAAAGGACCGGGCCCCTCACTGCTTCTGCCTTCAGCCTGCTGCTCCCACAGCAGAGGGGTGAGCTATGAAAGGCTGCAACATTACAAATAGCTATGTTGCAAACTAAACTACATGATGTAGCAAACTCATTAAAATCATAAAAAAAACCCCTGCATGTGTACAGCGTGATGCAATTAAACTGCAAAAATGGCCAATTTTTGTTACATGTGTACAAGCACCTATAATGGTCAATGGTTTTTGAAAGCGTGCTTGCTGCTACCTTCTTTCTCCAAAAGGAAAAGACCTCAAGTAGCTGAAAGTATAGTACAGAGAGGAGCAGAGAGAATTATAGGTGTAAAACTTGCCTCAACAGAGCTTGGAAGTCCATGAACTTCCTTGACTGACTGGAGCAATCCAGGGCAGCCTAAGGGCCAAAAGGGGAGCACATAAAAAGTGGAAACAGGGAGAGATCACCAAAGACGAATACACCTCCTCTGCTCGCGCTTGTAGGGAGGCACTTAGACGGCCCAAAGCTACCATGGAGCTGAGGATGGCATCCCAAGTAAAGGACAACAAGAAATTGTTTTTTAGATATATAGGGAGTAAAAGGAAGGCCCAGGGAGGAATAGGACCCCTGCTAAATGGGCAGAAACAATTGGTGACGGACAGGGGGGACAAGGCTGAACTCCTCAACGAGTTCTTTGCCTCAGTGTTCCTAAGCGAGGGGCACGACAAGTCTCTCACTGGGGTTGTAGAGAGGCAGCAGCAAGGTGCCAGACTTCCATGCGTAGACCCTGAGATGGTGCAGAGTCACTTGGAAGAACTGGATGCAATTAAGTCGGCAGGCCCAGATGAGCTCCATCCAAGGGTGCTGAAGGCACTGGCCGACATCATTGCAGAGCCACTGGCGGGAATATTCGAACGCTCGTGGTGCACGGGCCAAGTCCCGGAGGACTGGAAAAGGGCCAATGTGGTCCCCATTTTCAAGAAGGGGAGGAAGGAGGACCCAGGCAACTATAGGCCAGTCAGTCTCACCTCCATCCTTGGCAAAATCTTTGAAAAAATGATCAAGGCTCACATTTGCGAGAGCCCAGCAGGACAAATTATGCTGAGGGGAAACCAGCACAGGTTCGTAGCAGGCAGATCGTGCCTGACTAATCTAGTCTCTTTTTATGACCAGGTTACGAAACGC
>NW_005842253.1:1068141-1079528 GCF_000455745.1 Alligator sinensis
TTTCCTGCCTATGCAGGGGGTCGGACTCGATGATCTATTGAGGTCCCTTCTGACCTTAACATCTATGAAACCTAGGGCCTTGCCAAACTTACCACTGGTACAAGAGTGAATCAGGTTCCCAAGGCCAACCCTGTTTCCTTTGGCTCCAATGCACTGAAGCATTTGGGTACAAGCAACAATTTCACTCACTTAGTAGAACCAGTAGGATTAATGTGCTTAAAATTAAATGAAGCTCTTATACCCAGCCAGTCTGGGTAACATTGGAAGCAGCCCACGGAGAAAGCCTGCCACCTTCTTGAGTCAATTGAAAGCAGGAGTAGTGGCTTTATTTGTGATTTATTTATTTGTTTCATTTGTTAAAATGAAAACAGGGTGTTGAAGTGGATCATTTGTGTCATGTATTTGTCAGATCATTTAGAAAGCAAGAGATAAACCAGGGGTAGCAATGAAGACAGGAATAGGACCATTGGGTATAGACAATGAAAGAGGTGAGGAAGGTGACTTACATCACTGGAGGCTGGCATATTGAATGAGATGAGGAAGGCTGGCTTTCAGAGAGGCATTCTAAATGCATGACAGAATTCAGACCCCCGCGATGCAGTGGACTGGTGCTTAGAACGGCATATGGACATAGTTATCCCCTTAGTAAGGAAACTGAATATAAAGCAAGTGTATGAAAGAGTTCTAATGTCATCATCAGCATCTACAATTTAAAGTTTCTTTTTCTTAGATGAGCACTTTAAATGAAGGGTCAAGAAGAATGCTCATTAATACAGTATATAACTGACATATATGGTGCAGAAATTGCTTGTGAATTCACTAAGAATAAGGTTTATACTAAAAAGGGCATTTTGAGCAATTACTAATGATTCATCATTGTTAAAATCCTGAACCAAGACATAAAATAACTATCCAAATATCCTGGTATCATCTGGCTAGCATCAGATGACTCTCTCAGCTGCTTCAGAAAAGGGTAATCAGGAAGCCTTTAACCTCTAATGCATGCAGTCTTTGTTTTCAAAAGTAATGGAAATCACTCCTAGCATAACATTTGAAGATTAGTCTACACTGTACTGTTTTGCCATTTCTGTGACAGGCTGTGATTTCTTTACCAATGTTAGGGGGATAGACTACCTTCAATTTACTTTTAATGGCTGAATTAAAGATGATTATTAGGATTGATCAGGAGGGCTTTTCTGCCTGGGGAACTCTTTCAAGGAAACTGTTCTCGCTCCCCACCACCCCCATCCAAAATAAACAAACAAAAAAACCCTTGCAAAATAATTTAGACATTTTACCTGAAAAACCAATTTATTGTGTAATATTTTTGTGGCTTATTTCCATCACACCTTAAATTGAACGTGTGGCAAAGTTAATACCAAATCAGGGTCTCTAACTAGCCTGGGTGCAGCCTGTCACCAGCCCACCAGGCAACAATCAACAGACTGTCAGCTGTCTCTAGATAGTGCACCATGGCCATTTCAAGCCCTGGTGTTGTCCTGAGCCAGCAAACAATTAGTTGATCATCAGCCAGGTCCCAGGACTACACTGGGGCCAGTTCAAGCCACAGTGCAGTCCAGAGCCAGCTGACGATCAGGTGATTGTTAGGCACCTGGCTTTGAACTTGCCAGTGAAGAGGGAGCCTGTAATCATGCTTCCAAGATTCCCCTGCACTAGCAAGTAGGGTACAATTGGGAACTGATCCCAGATACCAAAATTGCATATCCTTCCATGTTTGTGTTACATGACAGGAGGTGCAATTGTTAGGATTGGGGATCAGATCCCAGAATGCCTTTAAATGAGTCAGTCAGTGGCCCATGGAAAAAATCTCTCGTGAGAGTTAGAGTTCACGTGTTTCCTACTCTTACTTTCCTCAGTAAACTCCACTCTAGTTGGATGATATCTCCCACGGTCTTATATCTGAGAGAGGGGAAAATTGCAACAGAAGATAATTATTTCAGTTGGGTAGTTTGACTTAGTGGAAAGGGATCAGAGGCAACTCTAACACCTTCCACAAAACAAAAGACTATGCAGCATGTTAACATCAAAATACTTGGGGCTTTGTGCAATTTCTGTAAATAAGGGAGGGGAGGGAAGGGGGACTTGATACTCTGCTGAAAGCAGAGACATTTCATGAAAAAAAAAATCAGCTCTTCCAAAACCCAGTTTTGCATTGAAAACAAATAGTTTTGACAGAAAATTTTCAACCAGCTTTAGCAGGTCTTTAGGCCTTACTTAACTTGCAAAGACTTATGTGCATGCAACTCACAGTATTTGACATTAAGCAAGTGCATAATTACTTGCAGTACTAGAGTCATAGCCAGTTTCAAATGTTTCATCAGGAAACATATGGAAGCAAGTTAAATGGTAGTAGGATTGTACAGATAAAGAAAAAACACAGTGCCAGGCTCCTTAAATGATATGCTGAAGTCAGAGGAAGACTGTAAGAGATCCAGATCTTTTAACATACAGCCTAGGATTTCACTCATGGGAGTGCACAGTGGATAAGAGTGTAAGGTAAATTGAGTAACATGGTAAAGTGGTAAAATAGGTAACATGCTACAACCAAAGAAGCTAAGTGGGCCAAGTTCTTGCAGCTATGGTGGGAAACACTTTGTGGGGGATCAGCGTGAGCTTATACTGATGTAAACAGTAACTGTAAATAGCCTAGAAGTCATAGGACTTCTAGATGCCCTTTTCACCCCAGGGGAAGGTCGGATGCCCAGTCAGCCCCCTAATTCATTGTTGCTGACATTATATTTAATTGCATCTCTTGACTGTTAATCCTTGTGGTGACTACTATAGTTTTGTAAGTTTTGTTGGGAGTGTGGCTAGTTGTGCCAGAGAAAGACAGAGGCTCTAAGAGAGCTGGTGAAAGAGAGCACTCCCAGGAAAGATAGAGTGGAGAAAGGGATCCAGTGACACCAGTGATTATTATGGCTGTGTGAAGCTTCGGCCCCCAATTTGATTCAGCGGAGATTCGGCCCAACTTGGTGGCTAAATCTCTGAATCAAATCAGAGAACCCTTTAATCTCTCAGAATCGAATCAGAACCCTCCGAATCAATTCAGAGAGATTCGGACATAGACATAGCTTTAGATGTTTTTTCTACATATCTCTAGGTAGCAGGCGGCTTGTGAATGTTGCGATGGTGGAGCACATGGGAAGTCCCACAGGAGTGCAGGGTCGGTCCCCAGTGCACTTGGCAGCAGACCCGGAAGTGGACCAGAAGCACTTCTGGTCCATTTCCGGGCCCACCGAGGAGCATGCAGCGGGGCCCCCCGCGCCTCCCCAGCTTGGCGACTGGTGCCTCCTGGGTCTGGACACCCAGGGTCCCCCCACGGCCAATCACCAACCTACCAGTCCACTTCCAGGTTCACCAACAAGCATGTGGAGGACCCCCCGCACAGCTGTGGGATACTCCATCTGCCCCAGCATCACAGCGTTCACAAGCCACGCTGGTACCTCGAGGTATGTAGAAAAATCATTTAAAGCCATGTCTATGTCTAAATCACTGATTCTCTAAATCAGCATCAAATCTTCAAATTCGGATTTGGCCAAATCGAATCAGGGACGGTGATCCAAATCAACAAATTGAATCACTGTTCCCGATTCGGGCCAAATCCAAATCTGAATCAAATAGGGCTTGCTTCGCACACCCCTAGTGCTTATCTAAAAGTAGACAAGTCTGTTGTACTATTTGGCACGTCGGCACTCTGACCGTCCCCTACATTTGAAAAAGTAAACCCCCACCCCAAGATATGACCAAAGAAAAAGCTCTCAGAGGCTGGGGTGCTACAGATCACCAAGGTAGCCAGGGACAAAGAAGAGCCAAGGTTTCAATCCAGAGGCATACCCCTCAAGAAGCCATGCCAGGGCTGTCTTCAGGAGGTCCTTGAGGAAGGGAGACTGAAAGTTTTCTTCTTGGGGAGTCTTGTGACAGATCTTCCCAAAAGTGGTGAGAGCTGCGATACATACATTTGTACAGAACATTCAGACCTGATTCTCCTAAGTGGAAATGGATGACTGTTTTTTTGGTTTTGGGGGGGGGGAGAGGAAGAGCTATTCGTAACAAATAAATAGCCTTCCCTGTCCTAATTTCTCTTTTCTGAAGTGTTCTAGTGATAATTATAAAATTTTATTTATCAAAGGAAAAGAAAGTAAATTCACATCCTCAATAATGAATGGATGTGCTATTGTCTGTGTAGGTGCCAATCTCCTATAAATATCATCATTATCGTCAGAACAATATGTTAACACTGAAAACTAGCCGAGTGCCTCCAAATTCCCCCTCATTTCCCTGGTGAATAATTCATTTTCTTTCAGCTTCTCTGTGCCACTTAGGTCCCTTGACAGCTTCTTCCCACCCTCTGAAATGTGTTCTATTTTTAGGGACATTGGGAAACCTCTAAAGGCCTGGTTTGTAACCAAAAAATATGCACAAGTTCTAATGAAAGATAAAAATGGAAATCTTGGATCTCTGGTACATCTCATGTACTACTAAGGTGGAAATATAGGAAGAACAGCCTCCTTGCTGTAAGCAAGCCAGAAACAGGCTGCACAGAAGCATGCAAAACAGTGAAATATCATGCAACAGTTTGATTCAGATTGGAGATAAAGGTTCAAGTCATACCCATTGTGCCAGATCTTTCATCAGGCACAGTCCAGGGCCCTGTCTATACTACAATACCATAATTAGGGCAAGGAAACAGAGCACCAGCTCCAGGCCCTGTCTATGAGGGGGCACCAGAACTGCCTTTTCATAGAAATCTTTGCCATGGCATAGCTGGGATGATTGGAAAAGGGTGGGGAAGGAATCCCCTCTCTCACCTCTTGAGCCTGGCCTGGCTCCCTGCAGTAGGCCCAGCTGGGGTAGCCAAGGGGTTTCCATTCCATACTGCCTCCAACTCTGGCCAGGCAAAATAGCCAGCAAGTGCCTGCTGCTCCCTTCCTCTCCCTTCCCCACTAGCAGCACCCGGGGCTGGTGGTGGGGCTGGAAAGTGAGGCAGTTTGGCAGACTCTTTAGAGGCTGCTGGAGTGCCCCCATAAACATCTGTTGGATCGAGGTGCAGGGTAGAGAGGAAGCAATCTAACTCATGGCACTTTGTGTACAGCACCATGAGTTAGAGGGGCCCCTAAATGATCCTGAATTCTTGGGACACCTAGGCTAGGAATAGGCAATGCATCTGTCCCAGGATAAGTTGTGTCTGTATTTGTCCTGGAACAAAAATATCCTAGGATTGCTGTATATACACATTGCCCTTCTAATCAGGGTTTAGTGAGTGGATAAATGCAGTGCCACTTTTTTGCCATTGATTCAAAGATGCAATCCCAAAATAACTGCACAGATGTATTTTTCAATATCCCATGGTAAACTTACTACCTCTTACCTGAGAAACTTTTTTAGGCTTTATTCCAGGACAGCAGGCATGGATACCTGAACAATTGCATTTTGTCCCAGGTTTATTCCTGAATAAATACAATGTCTGCTAAGAACATACGAATTGCCATTTACTGGGTCAGACCATAGTTCCATCTTGCCTAGTATCCTGTCACACTGTGTCAGACAGTGGATGCTGAAGGGGAGAGTGAACTAGATACAACCAGGGTTTCCTCCCCCTGCCCCCGCCCCACAACACTGTTCCTCTCTCACTTGTAACCTCCACCATATAAGGTCTAAGAAGTTCTAATTCAGCGACTGCATCCCTAACTCCTGCGCTCAATATCTACTGGTGCCTCTTTCCTCCAACAATTTGTCCAATCCCCTTTTAAATCTGGCTAAACTGTCAGCTTCCACAGCATCTGGTGGCAATGAGTTTCACACTTGAATTACACACTGTGAAAAAGAATTTCCTTTTGTTAGTTTTAAACTTACTACCTACTACTTCCATTCTGTAACCCTTAGTTCTTATATTGTAAGAGACAGTAAATAACAAATCCCTTTTTTACTTTATCTTTGCTATTTAGTATTTTGTAAACCCTTATCATATCTCCCCTTAAGCATCTCTTTTTTAAACTAAATAGACCTGAATAGTCTCTTTAGTCTCTCTTCATATGGAAGTGCCTTCATACCATTAATCATCCTCATTGCCCTTCTCTGTACCTTCTCTAGTTTTTCTATAGCCTTTTTAAGGTGGGGGGACATAGAAGTACAGGCAGTCCTCAGACTTGCAACACGTTTGGTTCCTGAAGTCGAGTCTTAAGTCGAAACGTTATAACTCGGAACTGATTTTCCCATAGAAAACAATGTTATAATTGAGGGGATTGGCTCCTGAATCAAGGCCCAATACCCTATTTTCACCAAAAATAATCCAGAATGTTGTACTCAATCAATTATAGATGAGTAATATAGCTACATTAATGTATTTCTATTGTAAACAGCAATCATATTGATTTGGAAGGACTTCTTTAGGGTGACTTTGCTAGACTTTTTGAAGGGCTCTTGGCTGGAGTCTTGGCTGCAGGTTTTTCTGGAGTCTTGTCTGCTTTCTTAAAGAAAGCATCCAAGGAAGTTTAGATAGATGTTCTCCAGGTAGATGGGCGACGCAGCAAACTTGTTCACCGGTGTGGCGTCAGGTCAGATCAAGTGTAAAGTCGAAACTGATGTCAGAAAGTTGAAACGGTGTCAATTTACAAACGTTGTAAGTGCAAAACGTTATAACTCAAAACACTGTAAGTCGAGGACTGAATTTATTAAATAATCAAGAGACTGATGACAACAAACAAGTTCTATTGCTGTGAACTTCTCTTCATTTTCATCAACATTTGACAATCTAAGCCTATATTATTTTTGGGTTGGATCCCTCACTGCTCTTGTGCTGACAGGGTACCCAGGCACCTCCTTTCTGCCCTATGCATAGTATTGCTATATCACCCATGATTATGTTATATTGTATTGACTGCACACGTGTGCTTATGGACTGTTGGAACATAACTAAAGTAAGCTGCACCAGCCTGCCTAAGAACATTCTTTAAACAGATTAATACCACCAAGATATGTGCATGCCATATATCTGTAGAGGCCTGTGTGTTCATGCCAAGCAATACAGCAGGATGAGCATAGTCAGCATTTACTCTGCTTAAGGCTGCTGAATTTTGTTCCTAGAAAAGGCATGTGGAGGTCTATAACAGAGTGTAGGATCTTCAGGGCATGAACTTTCTCTATTAATGCCTTGAAAAGCACTGAATACATATGCTGCTTAAAACATAATTGCTGCCACCCAAGACCCACTCTGGGCATCAAGTCAACCTAGCTGGGGGATGGAGAAAGGAGAGAATGGCCAGACCCTCTTCACATGAGGGTAGCTGGCCAGTTTACCTAGCTCCTACTAGTTGTAATAGCTTAAAACATAAAAACACTGACACAAACCCTGTTTGCTCTGCTAGGTATTAACAAGATAGTTTTAACTGCAAATGGGAGATAACTCGAAGACAAGTCATTACAACTCTGGAAAAATGTCATCATGAGATCCCCTGTTTGTCTTGAAAAGAGCTCCTGATCCCTCAGCTTTCAAGTAAATCTTTTTTCCAGTTGCCAGCCTCACCAAGCTTTGCCTGGGACGTTAACTAGGTTGTTTCCTTCTCACACACTGTTAATAGTAGTGATTCTCAACCACGGTGCCTTTCTACCCTGTGGTACTGCAAGATCCTTTTAAGGGTGCCACAAGGTGCTGAACAGTATTAGACTTATAAAACACCTATACACAAGAGATTTCCAATACAAATGCATGGCCTGACCTGTTGTGGTCTAAACTTCTTGCAACAAAAGACTTGCTCTAGTATTTTTCTATAGTCAAAAAAATAGTGAAGATTAAGAGCTGGTACTTTCTGAGGGGTGTAGAGTTTAAGAACTTTGATAGCCACTGTAATATGAGATTCTGCAGATCACATTAGGTCTCTGTTACACCAGGCCTACTGAGATCAGACATCCCAGGGTTCTGGTCAGTCTGAGTGAAACTGGCAACGGTTACATTTCCATGAATACTCGTGGCACATCATCCCCTCCCTCTTATACAAAAGGCAGAGAGCACAGCAGCCCAGAAGCCACTCATTCAGTTACACAGGAGGGGGAGGGAGTGAAGAGAGAAGGGTTGTTTTGTTTTTTTTAAACAGTTAGATTTGTGTTCTCTGTTTATAAAACAAACAAACAAACAAAACAGTTCAAGAGGATTGTTGTAAAAGGCATTTATTTCTACTTGATTTTTATTACAAAAATAAGAGGACTTGGTCTGGACATTCTTTACTGTTAAAGAGACGACGCAGGGTCCCAAGCCTAGGACACGCACATGTTTCTACTTCACTTAGCCGAAGGGGTAGAATCATTACATCTTTAACAAAGGCTTCCTTTCTCCCAAGTGTTTTTAGGCACTGACTATATAACAGTTGTTAAACTAACTATAAATCATTTCTGATCTCAGCTCTCTTGTCACTTCAGAGTTTTGACACAGGCTTCCTGGACCGACAAAAACCTTAAGAACCAGTGGGGGAAAGGGGGGGAAAATAGTAAAAAGACAATAAATACATCATGAAAAAGCCAAAACAGTACACATCCTTTTTTTCTTCTTTGCAGACCACCTTCATCAGCCAGCTAGTTCTGAAGCTGAACACGGATCCCTTTCTGCCACTCAGAAGGCACGCTTCTTTGTCTAACTTGTCAGCATATCCTTTAATCCCTCTATCCTTTTACATGCAACAATGAATCCAACCCTAGCACACACATGGCTTGAGGGCCCTGAGGTAAAAATACATGGAGGAGGAGGAGGAGACGGAGAAGACGACGACCTCCGTTTCCTACTCCAATCCACTTAATTTTTACATAACTACAAAGAAACTAGAAACTTCACCTTGGAAGAAGTATTGTTTAGCTAATGAAGGGGAGATGGTGGTACAGAGAAAAGAAGTCTATGAGAAATGCATTAAAAAAAAGGGAGATGAGGTTGAGGTTATATATCTGGATTTCAAGAAAGCCTTTGACTTAGTCTCCCATGATGTCCTCATGGTTAAGCTGGGGAGCTGTGGCCTTGACCATCACAGTCTGATGGCTGGGGAACTGATTCCGGGGTCAGTAGTTGATGCAAGCAAATCAACGTGGTGCAACGTGACCTGCCACGGGTCCCTCAGGGCTCAGTATTTGGCCCATTACTGTTCAACATCTTCATTCATGATCTGGATTCAGGTGTCAGATCCGGAATGGCATAGTTTGTGGATGACACTAAGCTATGGGGGAAAGTAGTCACTGGAAGACAGGCTAGGGCTACAGGCTGACCTGGACACACTCGAAAGGTGGGAGGACCAACACCCGATGGCCTTAAATGTGAGAAGTGCAGGGTGCTCCACCTTGGGAGGAAGAACCAGCAGCATCTTAGTGGCTCGGCAGTGCTATGCTTGGTAGCACCACGACCGAAAGAGACAGAGTTTTGACTGACCACAAGATGAATATGATCCACAAATGTGATGCTGTAGCTGGCAAAGCAAACCAAACTCTGGCATGCATCCACCAATCCAAAGCCAGGGACATCATTCTCCCACTTTACTAGGCCCTAACAAGGCTGCAGCTGGAGTACTGCATCCAGTTTTGGGCCTCCCACTTCAAGAGGGACGTGGATAAGCTTGAGAGAATCCAAAGGAGAGCCACTCGTGTGATCAAGGGCCAAGAGGGCAAGCCTTATGAGGAGAGGCTGAGGGACATGGGACTCTTCAGCTTGAAGAAGAGAAGGCTCAGGAAGGATTTGGTGGCAGCCTACAAGAATAAAGGGTGTGCATCAAGACCTGGGAGAACAATTGTTCACCAGGGCTCCCCAAGGGATAAGAAGGTCTAATGGCCACAAACTCCTGGAAGGCCAGTTTAGACTGGACATAAGAAAAAACTTGTTTACAGTCCATGTGCCCAGGGTCTGGAACAGACTCCCCACAGATGTGGTGCAAGCACCTACTCTGCACTCATTCAAAAGGTGCCTGGATGTTTATCTTGCCAGGATCACTTGACCCCAGCAGACTTCCTGCCTATGGTAGCGGGGCTGAACTCGATGATCTCGTGAGGGCCCTTCCAGCCCCTAAAGTTTATGAAAATTATGAAAATCACCAACCAAACTAATATAGAAAGACAGGCTCCACTTTGGTTGCCTGGGAGGGAGGCTAAAATTTGTAGCTTTGCTAAAGAAAAATATATTTCCTTTTAAAGCGAATGATAAGCATAGAAGCCTGTTAATAAGTCTTTAGGCTGTCAGTTCACGGAGGTTGAGGTTATTCTTATGCTCGTGAAATGTACTCATTGACCACTGTGTGCAGAGAATAAAGTAGATCTAGTTAATCTCACTTCCTGGAACGCAGTTCCACCAGCAAGTTAAGTTCAAGCTGACACTGGGTCCTAGAAGTTAACAAACCCAGACTGTATTGAAAAGGTGGAGCAGATGCTTTCAGAATGGAAATGCATTGGAAATATCCAGTCTCAGATGCACCAAACACCAGGGCCATGTCAACATATAACAGTTCTTACATCATTTTGATTAGGCCTTTACATCTTGCATAGATGGACTATTAATGCATTTTGCATGAGACAAAAAACTGAGGTAGAAAACAGTAGCAGATTGTGGAAGGAACCTCAAGTTAATGATAGTATCCTGTAAACAAGCATATCCTGGCCTGTCTTCACCTTGTTGTTCATTGTATTTGTTAAACCATGTTAGGTTACCTATTTTCTGTGTCTGGACATGGCCAAACAGAGTGCAATGTCTGGATTTCTGGCAATATTCATTATCATTGCCTAACTTGCAATACAGACAAGAGTCCATCTCACCTTGCATGTGGCTGGTTAGCAAATATCAGGCTTCCACATCTGTATGAAGGATTACATCACATAAACAGTAAGTCTTAAAGCCAGCATGCCATATTGTAGTAGGTGTATGCCATAGTAACTACTATTGATAATCTGGTCATTGTGCGGGCCGGGCGCGACCCGAGCCCTTTTCCGTGCTGCACGCGGGCTGTGGCCAGCAGCCCGGGCATGCTGGGTCAGAGAGGGAGGCCGACGAGCTGGAATTAGGTATAAACGCTTAGCGGTAGTTTTAAAGATTGTTTACTTACACCGAGATGGCAGTGGTGCAGGCTGGAAAACTTGCTTGAGTTGCAGTTACAGACACAGACAACACAGACGGTCTCGTGGAGGTTGCTAGGCTCCATGGAACAGAGCTCCGGATGCTCTGGGTGAACAAGCCACCAAACTCAGAATCGTAGGTACGTCTTATAAAAGTTGCGCTCGAAGACGGGAAGAGGTGGGCGATGGATCAGGTCGCCAAGCTCCTCTTAATCTCACACAGGGTTTCTATTACCCTGCCGTGTACCCAGAGTCCCCACGAGATGGATGTGGAGTCCTCTTCGGCTTGGGCGGAA
>NW_005842253.1:1079569-1079805 GCF_000455745.1 Alligator sinensis
CACGTGTGAATAATTTAAAACTAGCCAATAGCGGGGAACGAATTTGCATACCGGTGGCGGGAACTCTTTTGCACTGTGCATTCCTCTTGCAACTTGAGCAATGCACTCTGCAAAAGAAGCTGCAGAAAAGGCGGGAAACTCGTCCCTGCACTGGGGTTTTCCTCTGCAACACGAAACTCTCCCGTGCAATGAAGCTGCAACTTGGTGGGGATAATTCTGGTGCCGAAGCACACACA
>NW_005842253.1:1081067-1082007 GCF_000455745.1 Alligator sinensis
GGAGGGGCGGATGCCCCCCTCCGCTAGGCTCTCTCCTCCATCGGCAGGAGGGCACGGTCGGCAGAGACGACGCTGCGTCGCTAGGTGAAGCCGCCGCCGATGACGCTGCGTAGATGGGTGGGGTTATCAACCGGACCCTTGCGGGGTCCCCCGAAGCTCCGCCCTTCTCTTCCGGCCTCTCCACATGGCTCTCCTTTGGCTCAGTGCCATCTTGGGCTGGCGCTCCGAGATCTTTCTTCTCAGCCACTTCTTTGACCGACTGAACGGCCACATGCAGCTGGGCCTTTAAACTTAAACCTTCATTCATTAAATCAGTCACAGTTTGAAAAGCTGCACTCA
Organism: Alligator sinensis; assembly: GCF_000455745.1. Lineage (NCBI taxonomy): Eukaryota > Metazoa > Chordata > Crocodylia > Alligatoridae > Alligator > Alligator sinensis. The sequence goes on from NW_005842253.1 coordinate 1,081,407, forward strand.
TTTTTCCCCCCCTTGTTGTCCTGTAGGGCCACTCTCTCTTTTATGGTGCACTCCTCCATCTCCGGGACTTCGCGGAGCTCGGACGGACGCCCGCGATCCCTCAATCTAGGCACCATCATGCCAGGGGAAAACCAATCGATCGGCGCCAGTTCTTTAATTTCTTGGGCACATCTCGGACAATGGGCACACTCCCGAGCTAGATCTGGGCTCACCGCGCCCGCCGGGTCGACTTTGGCGAGGGACACGGTATCGAGGGGCTGGAATAAAACCCGCTCATCGCCCATGATACACCTGAACGCCGCGGGGTGAAGATACACCTCTCCCCCTCCAAGGGCTTCGTTTTCGGAAGCTCCCTCTTCTTTCCTCAGCGAAAAGCGTCCGCTGACATATCTCTCGCCCGCTCCACCTGCCTGGTGGTAAACAATATGCGTCTCTAGTTTGGCGACGCTTGCCACACCGCGCTTTCCACTTCTCCAAGGACAACTCTTAACTAATTCCAGTTCTAGCGAGCCCTCTCCTGATCCCATCCTCGTCGCCATGTGCGGGCCGGGCGCGACCTGAGCCCTTTTCCGTGCTGCACGCGGGCTGTGGCCAGCAGCCC
>NW_005842253.1:1082187-1117227 GCF_000455745.1 Alligator sinensis
GCTCGAAGACGGGAAGAGGTGGGCGATGGATCAGGTCGCCAAGCTCCTCTGAATCTCACACAGGGTTTCTATTACCCTGCCGTGTATCCAGAGTCCCCACGAGATGGATGTGGAGTCCTCTTCGGCTTGGGCGGAAACTGCTCAAGCCTCTTATACGGCTAACAGGCCAATCGTTAGCCGCCACGTGGGAATAATTTAAAACTAGCCAATAGCGGGGAACAAATTTGCATACCGGTGGCGGGAACTCTTTTGCACCGTGCATTTCTCTTGCAACTTGAGCAATGCACTCTGCAAAAGAAGCTGCAGAAAAGGCGGGAAACTCGCCCCTGCACCGGGGTTTTCCTCTCCAACAGGAAACTCTCCCGTGCAATGAAGCTGCAACTTGGCGGGGATAATTCTGGTGCCGAAGCACACACAAAATCATGCCTTTGGGTCATGACAGTCATAAGCATTCAGACTAGGTTCTTTAAAAATTCTGGTTTCATGAACAATGACGTGTTACCTTTATTACCATGACTAATGCCACCGATTTCACTAAGATTACTCACAGTTAGCACTTGAATAGTGTTCATAGGGTCAGGACACAAATGTCAGGAGTCCAGTTTCCAGTGAATTTCAATGAAATATGAGCCCGTAACTCCCTTAGGTTTCTTCAAAAAGCACACTGTCATTTATTACATGGAGAAATAAAACATCTGTCCTAGAGATGCACAGTAGGTTCTCCATCCCCCACCCCCCTCGGGAAGAGGGCTGTCACCTGAAATGTGTGAAACTTTCCATATGTCTATCATCTTAGGACCCCGCCCCAAAAATAGAGTTGGCGCCAATGCTCTGTCCACTGCAAGAAACATATGAAAAGGTTCTGATGATTCTAGCAGCAGCTCTTGATACAGTATTCTGAAGACTTAAAGGCTGCATCAAGACAAATGTAGCTGTGCGCTATGTGGCCCCAAAGATACATCTGCGGGGCCACATATCGCACATTCTGGTATTCTCTATGCTGCAAGCTAGCAGTGCAGAGGGTTTTTTTGACCCCAGCAGATCCTGGGATAAAAAAAAACCCCACACACAAAGAAAAGAAGGGCAGCGCACACAGGGACAGTGTGTATCACCAAAAACCAAAGCCTGGCCGGCAGGAGCCACACTCCAGCTGCTGGCCAGGCTCTGAGCAGCAAAATTACTGCTGCTGCAACCCTGGGAAGCCCCCAGGACCTCAAGTAAGGCTGCTGGGGCCAGCCCAGTGCTGGTCCCAGCCTCCCCTAGCCCACCCAGGGTAATTTGCTGTGAGCGCACGACACAGGCGTTTTCCGGATACAACTAGCAGTGGCACAAAGTGTCCTACTGCTAGTTGTCACCAGGGAAACAAATGCCCAAGCTCATGTGGACATGGCTATAGCATCAGAGTAGCTCCTTAAACAAAATGGACACAATAATTTGTCGTTGATATCAACAAAGTGCATTTACCGCCATAGAAGGATCCAGGCATCTACAAAAATCCAACTATTGTATTGGTTCAGCAATAAGAATTAGCCTTTGGATTTGCAATTTTAAAATGCTGCATGCACTTATTTGGAAGATATTTGTTTCATCGTACTTTCTTTGGCCTTGGGTCTTTTTAACAGATCAAGAAGTTTGTGACAGATGATTCTGACTCTCCAGTTTTTAATCTTGAGAAAATGGGTTGCTTGAATCCCAGGTATATCAAGTTGGTAGGTAGCCTACAAGTTGCCATAGCTCCAAGGAGTAGCCTGCCTCTTTTTAGCAATCATTTTAATATAGGTCTTTTATCTTATTTCTTGGCCATTTTGTGGAAACATACTGCTTTCAAATACCTTCTAATTTTGTCCTGCCTGCAGAAGCAGCTGACATCCTCCAGAACTCATGGGTTTAACTGCAGTTAACAGAAAAGCAATATATGCAACTGAAAGTCCCTCATAAAAAAGGAAGCATTTGAAACTGGAATGAAAACTGATAAGGAAACATATTCACGTTGGAATTATCCAAACTAAATATCATGTGTGTCACTATATAGCAGAAACAAGCAGTACAAAGCCATGTAACATGCCAAAGTTTGTACAGCAAATGGCTTTGCCCGCAAATTTTCCATTTGGTCCTTTATCCAGTAAACAACAACAACAAAAGTATTAAACAAAATGATTAACAAGAACCAATTTGGAAAAAATGCTTCACCTGGTCTGTAAGGAGATTATAAGCATTTTTTAAAGTTCTATGCTCAGCAGATTTTGTTCTAAAAGTTAAAACAAATCTCTGAAAGTCAGGTCCTCACTAACATAAAGAGGGGCCTATGCACTACCCAGCTGTGTAACATTTTCTGTTTTAGACACTCTAAAATAGTGGGGATCCCACCTTTTTAGTATGTGCCACAAATTAGCCCTACGCTCTACCAGAGTGACACTCCAATCCCCTTTTCCTTACCCGATACATAGCTCAGCTTTATACTGTTTGTCCTGTGCTTCAACACCAGCCACCACTGTTTTCTGCTTCCTGCCCTGTGCTCCATGCCTGATTTGTTGCTCTACTTTCTGTCCTATCTGTCACTGTGCTGCCTGTCCCCTCATCAATCTGCCACGTGCCACACAGAGAGGCTCCTTGCTCAAAAACAAAACAAAACAACCCCCCCCCTCCACCCCAAAAAAAACCCCAACAACAAATTAGTGTCATACAAGATTAGTAGGTTAAAGCTGATCAAGAAGGGGTAGAACCTCAACTGTGTGTCAATGCCCTTTTTTCTATTTTGACTAAATTTACCCCTACATAGAGGGCCAGCATATAGCTGCTGGACACTCCGCAACTAAAGCGGCCTAATGCACATAAGTGAAGGCTTTATCATGCTGCCATCTTTGGAGAGTCCCTGTAAGTAAACTGAGAAACAAGGATGGTTGCAAAGCATTAACGGCCCCATACTTTTGTATTTAAATTTAAAACACAATAATCATTTCAAATCCTAAACTGGAGAGAGACCCATGCAAATGTAAAGCTAGCAGCCCTTGGATACTGAAGAAAGCCCTAGAACACATTTTAAAACAGGCTTTAGGGGCATGGTGAGATCACACACTAGGAATTGAACCTGATTTAGGGCCCAAGGGATAGGAAATTGAAGTAATCTCCATGTGAACCCTGCACAATTCTGTATTTTTTTCCATTCCCCTCCTTGACGAAGTTCCCACTATTCATTTTCTATTCAAAATTCCTATTCAAGACCTGGTGATTTCAGACAATTCCATTTGATTTCACAAGCCATCTTACTACTTCTATACTGGATATTTTAGAAGCAACGATTGCCATGCACAGGCTTTTGCTGAATGATTACATCGTCTCACTGCTGTGTCACACCCTATGTTTCATCATGTATCATTTAGATCATGAGCTCCTTGGGGGAGGGCCTCTATTTACTTGCATGTCTGCACACACTGCCTGAAATGCTGTAGCCATGGAAAAGTGAACTATTCTTTTGTGCAGGCAGATGGCACAAGACTTACGCATCACTTAGGATCTACTGACTGAAATCCCACAGGCTACGTAAGAAGTCTCTCTGCACAGGAATGAATTCATTCAAAGTATCAATAATAGACATTTAGCAATAATATGGGTGTTGTCTTGTTTTAAAAATTCTGTTGCTCACTAGCCAAAATTGAGCCCAAGGACATTTCAGTGACTTATTCTAGCCAAGGCTCACTTGCTTTGTATCCTGTTCACTCAAAACAATGCTTTTGAGATATACCTGTTGTCCGAACTAAAATGGCTCTCAAAACGAACATGGTATCCCAAGAACTTCTGAGGAGAGATTTGATCTTTCACATATAAATAAATATGCACTGTGCACATGTAAAACTGAGCATTTATAAAAAATGAATGTTTATAAAATATTAACTTAACCCAGCACAAGTCAGAATGTCTGTCAATGAGCACGTTACAATTTGCCTCTCTTGTTCTGATGTTTCTTATGTTTTCCATAACAGGGTGAGATAAGACTAATGCTTATCTTTAACCTTCACTGGCCTTGTTTAGTTTGAAATAAAAAAGTTTCAGACTATATTAAACCCCTTTTATTTCTACAGCAACCCACACTTCTGCCAGCCTGAGATTGATTGGCTGAAAACAGATTATCCACATGGGTTTTCATTGCCCCGGACTTTCTAGAACATATTTCCATAAATGTCTTTTAACCAAATATTAACTGTTACAGTTTATAGGCTCTAGAAACCTAATCACCGAAAAACACAGATATTCAACTCATAAAATTTGTTAATAGAAAAATCTGATGGTGAAGCCCCCTAATACAACGCAAACAATTTGTCATGTACGCTTGGTTTGATTCTTGAAATGGCCTTGGGTTGGTCTTACCTTACCTCCAAACACACCCTACAAAAATAAGACCCACAACAGTTGCTTATAGTCACATAGCCACAGTCACCTTTAGAAAAGTAAATAGTTTAAAACACATTGAGAGTCTCTTCCCAGCTTTTAAAGGTAGAATCCTTCCTTTGGAGCGATATGGTTCATCTCTCTCTTCAGCTCCACCCACGAAAAGTCAGCAATTTTACAACCCTAATTACAAAATTAATAAAGTTACCTGACTGATTGAAATCAAGCTACTGGGGTTTTTCCTGGACTTAAGCCAGAGCAGGGCACTATAAACCCGAAGGCCTAAACCCGTAGACCAATACTTCCATCATAGTCTCTTGCACATTTGCAGCTTTCCAGTGGTTACTAACTGCCATCTTCACAGCTTCATACCCACAGGCTTTTCTCTGTAATGTTAGGTTTGGAATTCAGCCAAAGCAGCTCAGAGATAGCAGGAAGCAAAGGAATTTCATCAGGCAGGTATGCCCATGTTAGGGGTTAACTACATTCATATAGGACTTGATTAGCATGCTGATTAGCAGTGTCTTTATAAGATACAGTACCAGGGATGTTTCAACCTTGGCCAGGTTCCAGACACAAAGCTGTTTAACTCAGTTCTGTATAGCAAACAGAGACGCATTTGATTTGCTTTGGGAGTAGCAGATAGGTCTCAAACTTACCACAGCTTTCATCCATCACTGAACTGTACTTCAGCCACACTACTGTGTGACTCAGCACCAGCTGCAGTCCTATACACTTCATGAAACATTCCATGGCTGCTCAAGCTGGGAACATTTACTGTCATAAAGCATAACAAAGTTTAAATTCTTTAGAGTTCACAGGGGATTTTTTAAATCATTTTTTTAAACATCTGATCCAAAGTGCCCAAACAAAAATGCTTCTGGAGTTCACAAAAGGGTCCTATGGCTTCCTACAGATGAGAAGACTGCTAATAGGTCCAAAAAACAAAATATCAGAGCTGTTGTACAAACTAGTAACAACACGTTAACTAATTGAAAAAAAATGTAAATGATTTTATTAGCTTTTAGGCACATCAAAAAAAAAGGATCAGAGACGTCTTATTAGCCTGGTGGCCCTGTAATATAGTACATACCCAATATTGTATCATGAGTGCTAAACTTCTATGAATAGTTTGGTTTTCTTTCTGTTGTGTTGCCTGTGTATAACCTCAGTGAATACTTAGTTGTACTGCTACATTCAGCCTTGTAATTAATGTGCACATTAAATAGCAATATCTGAGCTAGCAAAGGAATACATGTCCTTTATGAGTTAGCCCCAGACTTGCTGCAGAGACTACATGGCTTCATGTTTCAGGGTTTTAATGGATCAGACATGTCATGGCTCACATAGTGCTGAAACCATGACACTTTTTTGGACATTGGCCAAAAAGACACTGCAGATGAAACCACCCAGAAAAAATGAACAGTCATTTGGGCTAGGGACAGAAGTTACACATAAACTGGTTTAAGTGATCAGAAATTGGTCTAAATTTGTAACAAAACATAAGTTCAGTGCATATAAACCAGTTTCAAAATGGCCAAAACTGGTTTAAGATAAACTTGGTTGGATGTGGCATCAGACTTAACCGATCTGGCTCAAAACAGTTTATGCAACATCTGTCCCAGACCCCATCCTGGTTTAAGTTAAACCAGAGTCCCACAGCATCCCAGCATGGTTTTCAGCCCTGGGCCAGGCTTGTCTACTCCAGCGAGCAGGGCTGGCCCCACCCCTTTGTTCCCTGACTGGAGCAGGGGCAGGGGCAGACGCTGGCCCAGCATGGCCTCCTGAGACAAAGGGGGCAGGGAGAAGATTTATTCTCCCCTACCCACTCTCTCCCACCAGGGAACCACAGCCAGGGTCTAGCAGCCCCCAAAGCAAATAGAGAGAGAGAGGGGGATTTAATCTCTCCTTCCATCCCCTGTCCCACTGGCAGCTGGGGTCTGCCTGGCCACTGAGCTGCCCTCATCAACCACTCCACCCTCCCCACTCCAGCAGCAGGGGAGGGAGCGTGGCCAGAGCCAGCTGGCATGGCCCCACCATCTGCCTGCCTCTCCAGGAGCTGGGGTTGGGGCTGGGGCTACAAGGCTGAGCCTGACCAGCCCGCAGATGCTGCTGAGGGTGGATGCAGAGGGGTCAGCCCAGGCTGGTCCATGGGGGTTGAGCCCTTCTCAGTGGGCTGCAGCTTGGGCTGGGGTCACAGGGGTGGGGGTGGAGCCAGAGGCCAGCCAGCTTGGCCCCCTTAGGTGAGGGGATGGGGGTTCTCACCTCCCTCTGGCATCTGGTGGAGGGGGCAGGGAGGGGGCTTATTCCGCCACTCCCTTGCACAGGCAGTGATTGGCAGAGGTGGAGGTCAGAGTGGGCAGACCCCGGTTGCGGTCCCCTGGGGCAGAGGGGGAATAAGCCTCCTCCATGCCCCATCTACCTCAAGGGCCCATGCTGGCCCACCTCTGGCTGCACCCCTGCTGCTGCAGCAATGAGGAGCGAGTGCTGGGCAGACCCGGGCTCAGGTCTGTGCCAGTGGGACAGAGAGGGGGGAATTAAACCCACTCCTTGGCGAGTTCACTTGAAGCTGGCAATGCCCCTCACCACCTAGCACAGCTTCCCTGCAGCTGAGGGCGTGCTTAATGCCCCCCAGCTTCTGAACTGAGTCACTGCAGGCATGTGCCTGCATTTCTGGAGTTAATAGTGGATGTCTATTCACTTGCAAATTGATTCAATCTAGGCAGGCTAAACTAATCTGCAAAGATTGAATCAATTCAGGCTCCAGCTTTTTGAATGTCTGTCCCTAGCCTTGGACTCAGAGCTCAAATACCCAATTGGAACTACTGTATTACCCCATCCATTTAATTCTGCCTCCAGTCAGTTATAGGGCCTAGATTATAAAAGGTATCTATGCAGCCTTTCTGAAGCTGACTGCATGGAATTCTATTTGAAAGGTCTTCTTATCCCTCTTATCTTGTGTAATAGTTTTATCAAAATCAGCAAAAAAAAAAAAAATCCATACCTTCCACTATACAGCATGTAAACTGGAACTTAAATCTACTTGAGGATATTTTTTATTGTGGGAGAAATCTTCTCCCAGTCATGGGATATATTGTAGAATATCCTTCCAATGTTCACCATCTTGACAGACATTAGAACTAGGGCTTTCTGGAGCTAAAAAAAACAAAACAAAACAGATAAAACCAGGCTCTCAGACTGGGATTCATAACCAATTCACATCTTCCCTGAATATGGAAAGGGGAAACGGACATAGCATACACTGACCAGTTGGTTGCATTGTTAAACTATAAAAAAATCTTTTTAGGAACATCTTTTAATTATATCCACATATCATAGGTTAGTAGGACCTCATTTGGACATCCTTTCCATTTTTGTCTCCTGCACTCTTAATATCAAATCTTTTCTTATTTGCCTCACAGGCCACTTGTGTGCAAAGCTGTCTGAATTAGGAGCAGTTTTAAAATGATCTGGCTTCAGAGTTACAGAGATAAAGTTCCACAATTTCTAGTGGAAAGCACTGATCTGAAAACAGCACTGCAGGAAAGATGGCAGAGATGAGAGGAAACCAAACCAATCTGATACTCTGTGATACCTAAAAAAAAATTAAAAAATACTTGCATACTTGGGAGAAGTTCCTGATGAATGATGTTAGCAAAGAGGCGGTGGCCTTAAATGCCTTGATTTTCAAAGGCAGTGTGTGCACAGGTGTGTAAAAATAGCATAAAATATAGTTTAGGTAGGGCTGCACAGAAGATTGTAGTAGTGGTAATAACATACAGTACTTGTATAACTGGGAAAAAGACTCCAGTGGCTGCCTCCTAAATACAGTCACAGGGGCATTGGTTCAGTGCGATTCCTGGGGAAGTTCCAGTGACTGAAATCACCAACACCATCTCCTCTCTTGTTCTCATTGTAGCTATTATTTTCCACTTTTTGCACTTATCCTAGCCAATAGGCCCTGGAAAAAACAAACAAACAAACAAACCCCACACAAGCCACACAATGCAAAGAACAAAAGCAACCCACTGAGCCAATTATCTTTACCCATGAATAACCTTCTCAGAGCTGTGAATCCATTCATTCCTGAAAGTCTGGGTTTCACAGCATACCCAAAAGGCTAGCAGATCCAGCTTATGACAGAGCAAGGAACATGCCATACTCTAAGGAAGAGCCTTCATGGAAAATGCCCTGCCAGCAGTCTACTTGTTTTAGTCTGTCTAACCTACTTGAATGTCTTACGTACGTGCCTCTATGGCAAGAGAGAGAGAGAGTGATTTTTTTTTCAGATAACTGTCTTGTGCTGTACCTTACAAGATCACATTTTAAGGTGAAGTGGTAATGGAACACATTGGTCTGCTTACCTTTTACTTTACATTGTCTCTAAACCCCAATGACTTCTAATTTCATTAGCTATAGTAGCCAGACATTTTCTACTCATTCCAACTCAGAGATTTATTATGCTAACCACTGTACCCCATGCCTATCACTGGCAACACAAAAACCCTGTTGTCTTGCAGATTCCTAGTGAAATATTTTAATTCTTTGGTGTTTTATATCTTGATACAAAATATTTCAGTTTGCAAAAATACACCTAGCTGAAATACCTGCAGGCTATTTACAAAGTCAAAAGAGATGGAACAGACTTTCCATCCTAATACAACAAACAATAATATTGCCTATGTTAAACACAGAACTGATCTGACCAGTGTGCCCATTCTCCTTTAAAGTGTAATAATGGAACATCCATGTAAGATGTTTTCACCCCTCAAAAATGAAGGACTTGCCCAGAAAGATGCAGAGACTAGCTGAGAATGGCAGTAGAGATCGTGTGCACGCGCATGCACACGCACACCCCAGAAAAACAATTCCCACTATGTTTTCTGCCGTAGTCTGTGTTTTGGAAAGTCCCAGGCCTTAATGTTTCCTGTGCAGACATGGGAGCATTACAAAGGAAAAAAGAAAAACATAAAAGCTGGGAATGAAAATTACGAAGGTAGGAAAAACATTTTGCCCGAGTCACAAAATTTGCAATCTGGGCCTACAGAGAATGTATGTGAGCTAGCATAATTTGCCTTTTGATGGTTAATGGATTCCTATTTTTATTCTTAAAAGCATACGTGAATATTTTTGCTGCATACATTGTGTGTCAGAAATCATAAATCACCATGCCATTCCTCTAGTCACAGAGAGCAGAGTCTCTGAAGAAGCAAAAATGAATCACTGTAGATAACTGTTTAAGCCTGACATTTGGGACTGCTTGGCAGTTACCCTGCAATTTAAAAATGAAAGCTGCCAACTTATTTCTTCAGTTCATTAAATATGATTACCTGATTGCTCTTTTCAAGAACCATGACTCAAAAAGTCCGATTTATAAATACTCCATATGTACTTTTGCTCTAGTGACGTACTCAAACTGATCACTTCAAATGGCATTTTACTGCTCCAGTGGCCAGCAGACATCATGCAGTCCTGCGCTGGAACACGCATACTATTTAAAGCACGAAGGACCAAATTATTGCTGAGGTGCTCTGACTTCAGAACAGTTACACCAGGGATGAATCAAGTCCTAGGAGTGCAGATCAAGGCACAAATTATGCTCTCTCATACAGTATTCTCTGGCAACACCATCTAAATGTAGTTCTCTGTTTAATAAGGTCTTTGGAGGTAGTGTCAGTTTTCCACACAGCCAGATACTGCTAGGGAGTTTTACTGCAGAGGATCTGTTCAGTGACTAATCACAATTCACAATAGCCAAACCACATTCATCTTTCCTTGTTATTTCTGAGCAGCCCTTCTGATAAGAGAGATCGCAAAGAGATTTTTCTTTTAACTCTTACTTCCAGTTGTTATGGACATTTCCAATGGTAAATAGTACTATAGAACAGAAATAAGTAGGAGGAGGACCTAATACGGATCTTAGAAAAGCAGCACCCCATAAAAGCAGGTAGTATTTCCATCAGCAAATGCAAAAAAGCATTTCTGTAATGCAGCTAAGAGTACTTGTATACTATTTGTCTTGCATTAATGGTCTAAGGCAACCCTACTGTCCCTCCTCAAAAGGACTGAGACAAAAATAATACCACTGTTGTCAGCTCCTAATTTAATTCTGATCCTCACAGTATTTTTCAGAGTTGCAAACTATTATTACAAAATAGGTTATTTTAAAAAGCTGGGTTTCTAGCCCTTAGAGCTGCAGTGGGGAGAAAAAAGAATCATGTCATTTCATCCTCATTTCATCCAAACAATCTTTTTAAAAAAAAAGCATATTTATAATGTCATGGTTTTTAAATTAATCTCATGGTTTGGGAGGCCTGACAGGTTGTTTTTGAACCTCTCAGGCCTGCAATACTAAAACAACAAGTTTAGCTCATAAGAATATCTCACATCTCTGCAAATCCAATGCAAACATACTGAACTAGTCACAGTGAGGCTTCTCACTGTGCTGCCAGAGTCCATTTAATTAAAGGTGCCTCTCGACAGCCACAGACAGCTTTGGAAACAAAGGCAACTAGCCTCATGGCTGAGGGCTGACAATACAGGTTGGTCATTGCTGACTCAGCTGGCTGTTTTAACTACTTTTCAATCAATTTAAACATGCAGGGATAATAGAGTTGATGGTCAGTTAATTCTGCAACCATCTAAAACTCAAATATCTGCAAGTGCCTCCTACTGTGGGAAAATATCTTGACTACAGTCAGTTCCCTAATCATTTAATTGTTGCCTCTCAAAAACAAAAAAACAAAACAGGATATAAAGCTTTGAGCTTTAGGTTCAAGTCCGAATCACTGTTGGACATGCTCGGGAATCTAAATGCAAGTGCCTTTATGCCACATGGGGAGAAAGTTCCTTTTACACCTGCATAGCAGGATACACAGGAGCTCCGTGCTGGATGTAGTGAGAGAACAAAGGTAGAACTAGCACTGTAATTACAATCATTTTCATGAAAACAAATTTAAAAAAAAATAATTCCTGCTCTCTTTTGTTTTAAACTGTCAAATCTAATCCCAGGGCCCAGGCTGTTCCTTCATATACATTTTCCCAGAAATCCCAGTGTAAATTCTCCTGCAATGAGGGTTGGTCTCCTTGCCCCATGCAGAATCAAAGTGCTGGTTCCCAAAACCTCATGGATCCAAGCAGATCCCATGAACACAGGAGATCAGAGGTGCTAGGAACTTCACCATCTGCAGTTACCCTAGGTGAGGTGGGGATGGTGCCAAAGGGGCTCCACTCAGAAGCCATCCATTTGCTTAACTGGCTTTCTGATTTGACAGCCACAGCTTGTACTAGTTAGAGCAGATTTCTCAAAATGGGGATCCATGATCCTCAAGGGAACTTCCAGTAGCTCAGAAAAATATGGGCAAAACCCTCTACTTGCTCTCTACAGCTCAGAAGAGACCCAGTCAGGCTGCTGAACAAGCAGATGGCCTCAGGGCAACCTGACCCCAAACATTACAGAGCCTGCTGCAAGCTGTGTCAGTACAGTCCAGATGGCACTTCTCTGCGCTCCGCTTCCTTGTGGAAATAAAATCTACATGTCAAAGAACCAAGGTGTGTGGGACAGCAGGTGCACACTGGAAACATTTCTCTCCATGAGTTACCAATACCACTTCTAAGAGGAATTTTTATAATCTGGTACAATTCACAGTTTTCCTGTGTTTTTTGCAAGTTGCAGTACTTGAAATCTCCACCACCAACTCCCCCAACCCCCTTCAAAAAAATGTTTCTACCTTTCCTGGTTGTGGAGAAAATGCTTGAAAATATGAAATGAGTAAAAGCTTAAAACCTAGAACACAACCAAGGAACCAAACATTACTGTTTAAAAAAATCATAGCTGGAGTGGGGTTGATTTGAGGTTTTAAATATTTGGGGTTGGCAAGGCAATCTTCATCATTCATCCTGAATGGGGGTTGGTATATTTTATCAGTGTTGAGCAACTGGACAATTTAAATCAGTCAGAGGCTTTCACTGCTGCAGGGAAACACTTTATTTAATAACTATTTTTATCGAAGTTTCAAAAGATTCATAAAACCATTTGGCGTGGCCTGTGGTCGTAAGATGTGTGGGGTGTTTTCCTTTCATTTTCCTTAAACAAAACTGGAAAGGAGTGCCCCTTTCAAACAGCATAAACTGACAACTGATTTTGTTCCTGCAGCTCTGTGAAACCCAGAGCTACAGTAACATAGATGTCAGCTGTCTGCTCAAGAGCAAAGATAAAATGTCAACACAAAACTGTTCTCATTTGTCCGTACAGTTTAACCACAGTAAAGTTACTGGTTCAGTTAACGTAGCATAAAGCCACAGCACCTTTCTGAAGCAGTCATCCTGCCTTTGGTACAGCATTATGTAAAACGTAACTAATCGAGTTAATAATTTCAGAATAAATCAGTTACACAGTCTGCATTCTCACAATTATCTTTAGCTCCTTCCTTTACCCTTAAATGTCTGGGATAAGAATCCACCCCCTCATAGGAGAAAAGGCATGTTTAAAATCCAAATACTTCCTCAGACCCTTGGTATTTCCTGTTTGCTTTCTCAAAAGCCAGTCTAGTTGCCTTATTAACCAGTCACATGATAGGAGAATCAGCAAATCTTTAAACATAAGAAGCTATTTATAATTCTTCTTCTTCTTTTTTTTTTTTTTTGCAATCTCTTAAAAAAATTGTCGAAGTGCTGAAAGGGGCATTTCTGCCTGGAGCAGACAGCTGACTAAACTATAAATGTCCAGTCCTTCCTCCTCGAAACACTATGGCAGGATGCATGGTTCCAGAGACAGTGTACCAAATGCTCATTAATAAGACCCTGTCTAATTGGGCAGGCTACAGTGTTTCTCCTGGGTGGCAACAATCATGGAGGGAAGGCAATTGTGGAAGAAAATATTTGTGTAATCTTGCTCAGATGGAGCCATGCTCTCTGCTCCCGAGGGGAAAGGAGTGTAGTTGAACTGGATTTAGATCACTGTTGCTACACTTCATGTACCCCAACTCTGTTAACACTGTTGAAACTGATAAATATGTGGCAACTACTTCTTTTATGAATAGAGCAATCACTTTTATTGGGGTTATAATTGTAGGGGCACTCCAAGATTATTTGAAGGTTAGGCATAGTATTCTATCCTGAAAATGACCTCACTGAGGCCACTTTGAGAAAAACAACAACACTGGCATTTTAGCACTATACTATCCTTTTGGCTTTTCCCCATACAGACAAACTTGTAGGCTCCTTTTGGAGCCTGGTTGGTGCCGCACATGACATTTCCTGTAATGCTTTATCATTCTGCTGATAAAGCATCTGAATAATGTGATCAGGTCCATTCTACTTTTCAGAAGAAAAATCAATATCAATGCCTTAACCATATCTTGCTGTGACTCGACTGAAACTTTATCTGTATTTTCTTAGCTTCTTTCCAGTGTAATGTATTCAAAATGCGACAATTTAAAACAATCTTTTCTCAGTGTACTATGTCACTCATTGTCCCTAAATCATGGGCTGCTTCTCCCATTTCATACCCAAAGTCATCTTCCAAACATTGACCAGATTTCTGTCATTGTTTCCTTTTACAGCCTTGCAGTAGTACTGAATGTAGGTGAATGCTGGAGTAATTTCTGGTTGATTTAAATGTATTTGCTTATCCTGCTTGACTGTGTATTTTTTCTATTATGGACAATTCAATAAGTGTTCAATTATAGGCAAAATGCGAAAATATTTTGAATGTAAGTGCAATACATGTCGTTGTTCCATTATTTTTGTAGGCAGTTAATTAGTATAACAAGTACAAAAACACTTGCTTTTGTAAAGTGCTGTGTCACAGTTGTGCATGCCAAACAAGCCCACTTTCCTGTGAGATCTTTTATATGAATATAAAATTTGTGATGACGCTGCCTTACTGTTACTCTCTGTCCTTGTTTTGTGCACTGTTTGAGCTACAGCCTTTGTTCACAGTACAGACATTTCTGATTAAATAGTAGCTGCTCCTATTATTTATTGCAGTTATGTTATAATTTATCTCTTGCATCCTCAGTAAATGTGACACTTCCTCATCATGGTTAGAAAATTAAATTAAAACCATACTAATTAATTGATTAATTAAGACTGTACTAATCTTTGATACGATTCTGTGGTAAGAAGGCTAAATAGAGTAGCTTAACATTTAAATATAGTAAGAGCAGTATACCAATAATATGCAATAGGGCAAATGCTGAAATACCCTTTGTATAATCCTGACTCATGCTATAGCAAAATCACCTTGCCAATGAAAATGCAGAAAGTTAAGTATATTATAAACCTCTGTATCTTATGAGATATTGATTTAATCTTGTCATGTATCGAACGTCTATTTGATAATAATCTTCATCTTTTCTCCTTGCATGACAATTTTCTTCAGAAGATCTTAAAACACTGAATAAAGCTGGTAAACTTTATGATCCTCATTTTATAGGTGAGGAAGATGCGACACAAAAGATGAACAGCACCCTAGGAGCCATTCTGGAAATAGAGTCTTGGTGCACTTTGTGCGGGCCGCCTCCCGATCCCGTCCATCTCGCCATGTGCGAGCCGGGAGCGATATGCGGACCCGTCTTTGCACACGCGGGCTGTGGCCAGCAGCCCGGGCACGCGGGGTCAGAGGAGACCGTGCGGCGGCAAGGCACGCACGGGCTAGAATTAGTCACAGAGGCGTAGTGGTTGATTCAAAGATTATTTACTTACACCCAAGATGGTCGCGGTGTAGGCTGGACAGTTTCCAGGTTCAGCTCCACTTAAATCCTCGTTGGAGGACTACGACAAACTCAGTTCTTGGGCCCCGGAGTTGTTAAAGCTCCGCGGGTTCGGCAATTTCTTTCCCACGGAGTTGTTGAAGCTCCGTGGGTTTGGTTCGGCTCTCTGGCCCCGGAGCTGTTAAAGCTCCGTGGGTTCGGATCTTGAGTATATAGGATAGGGATACGTCTAGGATTGCGCTCAGCGACGGGGAGAGGCCAGAGGCTGTTTAGACCTCTGTTGCCACCTTAAGAAATGCGTTGGGTCTGTAAGGATCCGCAGCGCTTAGAGATCTTCACACAGCGTAAAGATCTCCTCCTCCTGGTGTTCGTGGAGTCCTCCCTTGCGGGGGTTCTCCTTGGAGTTCTCCAACTTTTTCTCCAACTTGGGCGGAAACCACCCAAGCTCTTTATACGGCTAGCAATTCAATTGCTAGCCGCCACATAAGCATAATTTAGAATCGGCCAATAGTGGGGCACAAATTAGAATACGAATAGCGGGAACTCCTTTGCACCGTGCATTTCCTAGATGCAAAAGAAATGCACCATGCAAAGAAAGCTACAAATTGGTGGGAAAATTCTCCGTTGCACAGGAGTTCTTCTCTGTAGCAGAGAACTCCACTGTGCAAAGAAGCTGCAATTTAACGGGAACATAATTTAGCAGTGCCAAAGCACACACAAACAAAAACTCACAACTTTGGGTTGTGACACTTGTACACATGACAGGGTTTAGTCCTCAGGGATTTATTCTATGCCCCATAAATTAAATTTTTCCATCACATGACAGTGAGGGACCTGATCCCTGTTTATTTTTTTTGTTGGAGCCAGAGCCTGCCTGCAGCCAGGGAGCTAGTTGCTGGCCAGCCAAGAAACCCCTGGGCTACAGGAGGCCCAGGTCCTTTCCTCCATGGTGGTAGCATGCCCCAGGCCACCTGCGTGGGCTGCTAGCAGGTTGGGTGTTGCCTCAGCTCAGAGGCAACACCCAGCCTGATCCAACTGTTCCCTGAACCCACCCAGGGTCCAGTGCCCAGTGGGCTTTCAGCAGGCAGGCTCAGGGACCAGTTGGATTGGGCCAAGTGCTGCTTCAGAGCTGGGGCAGCACCCAGCCCACTAGCAGCCCAGTTTGGTGATCCCAAGGGGCGCCGTCTCCATGGAGGGAAGGATTAGGGTCGCTCAGAGGTTGCTTGGCTCACTGGCAGCTTGCTCCCTGGCCATGGGAGAGGAGGGCAGGCTCCGCTCAAAAAAAGAGAAAAGGATTGGTCCCCTTGCTGCTTCTGCCTTCAGTAAACTCATCTAAACCACACCCTCAAACCATAGCAGATGTAATATGTGATGCCATTAAGCTACAAAAATGATATTTTGTCATGTGTACATTGTGACAACCCTAGTTTTCCAAGTCCCAGAGGGCCCCAGTCACCAATTTAGCAGCCCGTGCATCTTTAAACCAAGGAACATTACCTAAAAAATATCACACATCAAAACCAATAAAGTAGGATGATCCAATTTGAGGTGGTAGGCAGTTTTGGTCTATGCCACCATGGTCAGCCACTGCCTATAGTCCTTCATGTCACCTCTAGAAAGCGTTTCCAGAGCGGATGACTGAAAGTGGATTTCCCACAGGAAGAAGTAACATGCTGTCAGCAGAACTGAAGCTCTTGTCCTCTTAAACAGAACATAATCTGCATTCCTAATGCTATGGAATCTCATAGCTCAAACAATAATAAACTCTAAATAAATAAATAAATAAATAAATCTTTGCCCAAAAACTAAAACCAAAGAAATCTTGAGTTTGTTTGAAGTTCCAAAAAAGTGTGGTAAATATCTGCATGGTTTAAAAATCCACCTGGGTCTTTAAGTAGGTTAGGAGATGTGGATTTATACTTTAGTCTATAATCCTTTCCTAACAAACCTGTAGTAACCGTAAATGGCTACAATCTTATGTACCTTTGACGGGTTTGATGCTTAGTATTGGGTGGTCTTCATCCGAGTTCCAAGCAAGCAGGAATATACATCATCAGAAAAAAGTAGAGCCGTGCGAAATGGCACTGTTCCATTTCAACTTCAGTTTCAAGGTTTGGACGGAACAGTGTTTTGTTTCAAATTTCATTTCAAACAGCTGTTCCATTTCGCTTCATCGAAACAGTGAGGCTGTTTCAACGCTTTGCCCGACCATCATGCTGGGGAAAGGAACTCTGCCCAGCTGGGCTGACTTCCCATCTCCACCCCAATCTAGCGCAGGGGATAGGAACTCAGCCCAGCTTCCCATCCCCAGTCCAATTGTAGGGCTGGAGAGGGGAACTGAGCGTTTGGGCTCAGTTCCTTTCCCCAGCCCGATCGCAGCACTTGGGAAGGGAACTGAGCCCAGGCTCAGTTACCTTCCCCTGCACTGTGATCGGCTTCCCACAGCCCGGTGGCAGGATGTGGGGAAAGCCAGGGCTACTGCTGGGAGTGTAGCCCTGGTTCTCCACTTTCTCATAGTTTCATAGTAGTTAGGGTCAGGAGGGACCTGAACAGATCATCTAGCCTGACCTCCTGCAACAGGCAGGAATGAATGCTAGGTTCACAAGACCCCAGACAAGTGATCATCCAACCTCCTCTTGAATTTGCCCAAGGTAGGGGCGAGGACCACTTCCCTGGGAAGTAGTGACAACCTACTCGAAAACACTTCCTTCTCGAAACACTACACTTCTCCCACTACCTCGCCGCTAGCTGCTTCGAAACATTTCAACTAGGCTCGTTTTGTTTCAAGGATGTGTCAAAGCCCTTTGTTTTGATTCGATTTCACTGTTTCAAGCTCGAAATGAGTCAAAACAGTGTTGAATTGAAACAGTCAGAGAAATTTCACACAGCCCTACAAAAAAGACTACATCTAGCCCTCTGGAAAGAAGCCCAGGACCAAGTAGATACAAAGACTCAGCTAGCTCTCACACAAGGCAGTCCTTCCCCATCAGCACTTGGATATTTTGAGTAAAGAGAGAAGCTGCTTATTCTATGGATAACTAGGACTTCTGTCTGAGGTTGTCAGTCAGGTTTCTTTTCATGAACACAAGAGCTGCATGAAATTATTATTATTAGACATTTGAAATATCTTTCTGTACTTCCTGCTTTGGGCTGAGATCAGAATTAGAAATGCTGCAGGAAGCAACAATCCTCCTCACTGACAAGGAAATACAGTGTGGGAAACAACTACATTCCAGCCCAAAAGAACTGGGGAATGCTTTTTAAGTAGGACTCTACATTAATATGCAGTCCTGGTAAAGTAGTACAGACAAGAATGGGAATTAGGAAACCTTAATTTAATTTCCAGCACTCACACAACTGTACCTTTGAGCAAGAGACTTCAACCTTTGGGTGAAACCCTGACCTGCATGAAGTCCATGGCAAAACACCATTGACTTTAATCAAGCCAAAATGTCATGGTTGTCTTGCAATTTTCCCATCTTTGCAATGGGTATAGGTTAGCTACATCACAGGTCTTGTGAAAGTCTAGAGAATGGAAGTTAAACATCTAACTCCCATCAGAGACTTTATAAACAAAACACATGCACCTTGAATCACAGCCAGAAATGGGAGTTAGGCACCAAACCCTGTAATACCCCCACTTCCTCCAGTTATTTATCAACTCTATGATGCCATCAATATACATAGTGCCCCAGGGGTTGGTCCTGGGGCTGGTTTTGTTCAATGTCTTCATCAGCGACCTGGAAAATGGCATAGAGTGCACCCTGAGGAAGTTTGCAGATGACACCAACCTGGGAGGAAAAGTAGATATGCTGGAGGGTGGGGCTAAGATTCAGAGTGACTTAGATAAATTGCAGGATGGGGCCAGAAGAAATCTCATGAGGTTCAGCAAGGACAAGTACAAAAGCCTGCACTTACAATGGAACAATCCCATGCACCAGTACTGGCTGGGCAGCAGCTCTGCCAGAAAGGACCTGGGGGTTACAGTGGACAAGAAGCTAAATACGAGCCAGCAGTGTGCCATTGTTTCCAAGAAGGATAATGGCATACTGGGCTGCATCGGTAGGTGTGTTGCCAGTAGGTCAAGGGAAGTGATTATTCCTCTCTATTCAGCACTGGTCAGGCCACATCTGGAATATTGTGTTCAGTTTTGCACCCCTCACTACAGAAAGGATGTGGACAAATTGGAAAGAGTCCAGCAGAGGGTGACAAAAATGGTGAGGAGGCTGGGAGACATGACTTATGAGGAGAGGCTGAAGGAACTGGGGTTATTTAGTCCAGAGAAGAGAAGACTGAGAGGGGATTTAATAGCAGCCTTCAACTATCTGAAGGGGGCTCAAAAGAGGATGGAGCTAGACTGTTCTCAGTGGTGGCAGATGAGAAAACAAGGAGCAATGGTCTTCAGTTGCAGCAAGGGAAGTTTAGGTTAGATATTAAGGAGAATGGTCTCACTAGGAGGGTAATAAAACACTGTAACGGGTTACCCAGAAAGCTGGTGGGAGCTCCATTCTTGGAGGTTTTCAAAACCCGGCTAGACAAAATTTTGGCTGGGTTGATCTAGCTGGGGATATTCCTGCTTTGAGCAGGTATTGGACTAGACTTCCTGGCTAGGGACAGACATTCAAAAAGCCTGAGACTGAATTGATTCAATCTTTGCAGGTTAGTCTAACCCCACTAGTCTGAACCAGTTTGTAACTGAAAAGACATCCCCTCTGGACTGAAAAAAAATTCAGGCACATGCCTGCAGTAGCTCAGGCTAGAAGCCAGGGGGCAGTAGAGCAGCCCTCCCTTCCACGGTACTGACCTGAGGAAGGCATGGCCAGGCCCCACCAGGATGCTCCTATCTCCACATCCCCTCCTGAGCAGCCCAGAAGAGAATGTCTATCACCCCTAACTCAGTGTGTACCAACCCAGTATTATGAAAACAAAGCCTCTGTCCATTAGCTCAAGCACTTGTTAAACAGCTTTTCCAAGGCAGAACATTACCAGGTACCTGCTGGTTAGTTCCAAAAAGTCTGTCTGACTTTGTCATCTCCTACAGCATGGACTGTAGCCAGCATGTGGTTTGATAGCTAAAGCTGAGAGGTGTAAGGCAGAGGGGTGGGGGGGAATAATTTCTGCTTAGCAGGGAGAAGCCAGGCAAATGCCTGCAGTCTCTGCCAGAGCTCCAGCGAGGGAGCAGAGGGGACGGGCCAGCTCTGCTGTGGAACACAGTGCCCCGCCCCACCCAGAGAGCATGTTGGGATGCTGGGGGAGTCTGGTTTAACTTAAACCAGCAAGGGGTCTGGGACAGACAACACATCAACTGGTTTGAGCCAGATCAGTTAAGTCTGATACTACATTCAACCAGGTTCATCTCAAACCGGTTCCAGTCATTTTCAAACTGGTTTATGTGCACTGAACATCTGTTCTGTTACAGGTTTAAACCAGTTTGTGATCACTTAATCCAATTTCTGTGTGATGTCTGTCTCTAGCCCCTGAAGTCTCTTCCAATCCTAACTTTCTATGACTCTTTTGTAGATGGAATGCACTAAATACAAATTTCTGTACGAAGAACTTCCAATTCATAAGCACTGATTGATGTAAACCAGAACTGGGCACTAGTACTATATCAACTGTTTCACTATATTATTAAATAACATCACACTCTCATCTGAAGTATTGTCTATAAGCTGTGTGCAAGTTTAAGCTAACACTTTTCATTAAGAGTTAGGTGAAGAGCAATTCATTCCCTCTTAATAAATTAGTTTCCCCGTCTTAAAAAAAGTGATGCCAAAATTTCTTTTCCTTTTTTATGCTCTTTGCTAAGTAAATGCAACCTGTAATTCTTTGAGCCATATGCTAAGGGATGAAATATTAAATGATTTCCAGTTTATTTAACCTTGTAATTCAAGTATCACACCAGAAAATTATTGGCACAGCTCAACATAAACCCTTGCTCTCTTACAATACAAGCTAGCTAGCTCATGTTAAAGTCATGCTAGGTCTAGCTAAAATCTGTCATTTTTGCATGGATTTTTTTAAAACAAATCTTTTGGGGTCTGATCCAAAGCCTATTTATGACAATGACAGGTTTTACATGTATATTATTGGGTTTTCAGTCAGTCCTCTAACAAATTAAAGGAAGCTATGACTTACAGAATTTTTACAGGTGGTATTTGATAGAGAAAAGGATAGTCACACATCTGACAGGGGTGAGAAAGGACTTCTAGGCATAAGCCAGGGATACTGAAATGATACAAGATTTTTTTTGAATGCACAAGATATAATGCTAGTTGATAACAGGGATTATTTTAATGGTTTAGGCTGGGATTTTGAAAGGAGAGTATGATAGTTCACATCCAAATCCCACTGAATTTCAGTAGGATGAGAATGATAAACTCCCTCGGGCTTCTTTGAAAATCCCTGCCTCTACAGGCAGGTTTAGAGTCTGCTTTTTAGCAATTCTAAGGGCAGAAACAAAAAATAAGCAGGCAAGTTCTGACAACCTAAAATGATGCAGCACCTCCTTTCCACGGCCATTCCAAATGTTCAGCCCTCATCAGAAAAAAGGCTTGTATAAATGCATACCAGAAACTTAAAGCCAGCAAAATCAAGCTGTCAGACCAGTTAGAAAAGAAAAATCCTGTGCGGCAAGGCCAACTTGTGTATAGATCTTTCAAGTGTACCGCTAGATCTTAGCTTGAAGACAGCACACAGAGCAGGGCAGTCTGTAAAGGTATGTCTACACACTAGTGACTGCAGTGTAGTATAGGCATACGCAAGATACCTGAACCAGCTAGTTTAAGACTGTGCTTACAATACACTGCAATCACTGCAAGCTCCACTGCGATTTATAAAGAGGAAGCATTTTGACTCACACACTGAAACAAATTGGGTGTCAGTAAATTTCTGAATAAATCAACTATAATATACTTCAAGATGCTAAAATAATCCAGACCCTTGAAGTAAGCGAACGTCTTCATTCTACATTAGCTGAGGCTTCCAAAAGATCTTCAAATATAGTTCCTGGGGCTAGAATGACAAGAATAAAAAGTACATTACCTGTGAAGCTTTAGTTTAGCAAGCATGCAAATACAACTATATCTCTGTGTTCCAATCACTACAAACCCCAAGAAGTCTGACAGCTCGCAGAAGGTATAAAAGCAGCATAAAAAAAAAAAAAAAAAAAAAAATGAAAAAGGGTAGAGAATAAATGGCAAAATTATCTAAAAGTTGCCTTACTGTTATAAATAAGTATGTTGTTATATCAGACCTTTTATCAGAGCTACATAGCTGTCTGAGAGACAAGTTAGTCCTTTATAATATTTATCTTGCAAAAGAGTGAAGTCACAGCACAAAAGTGGTAAATGACTATCAGCATCACGCATGAAGCTCAGAATCTGGGATCCATATACTCTGTTCAAATCAGTGTCAATGCTCTCTCCCTTCTTTTGTCCTTTTTATCCAAAAGGAAAAATAAAATACACTCACTGTAGATAAAAAAAACCTGAGGAAAGACATAGGACACCAAGGGTAAGTACAGACATTAGGGGGTGGGGGCTAGTGGGAGGTTAGATTGGCTACCCGATCTAAGGTAAGTCAAGATGGAAGGGCTACCAGGAGGGTTTGCAAGGATGGGGTGCAAGCAGGATCAGGAGGTATTGGGGGTCTACAGGAGGATTGAGGGTGCAGGCAGTGTCCAGGAGGGATCAGGAAGATTGGGGGGTACAGGCAGCATCCACAGGGGAATGGGTGTGGGGGGAAATCAGGAGTACAGGCAGCATCTGTGGGGAGTTGCTGGGGTTTGGAAGGCTTTGGCAGGATCAGGGGAGCTTGCAGGGTTTATGGTGGCACTTGAGACAGGGGACCAAGGGCTATTTTTAGCACCCCCAACCACCCAGCAACCTTAGCCCCACATCCCTCCCACTCCTCTACTGGATACTTTCTTTCTTGTCTCCCAGCAGCAGCAACACTGATAAAACAGGCATCTCGAGTAGCTTCCAGGATAGGGAGGGGGCATTGGGGGGGGCACGGGGAGTGGCTGGCTGGCTGTGGGAGGGACGTAAAGGACCAGGGGACTAAAAATAACCTGGTGCCAGAGGGACAGGTAGGAAAAGCAAAGCCCATGGACTACAGTGAGTGGCTGGGCCTTAGGGCTGCACAAGTAACTGCACTGGTCTAACCTAGATCAATTAAATTTGGGTGCACATCGATCCAGGTCTACCTTAGATTGGGTTCTGCCATTTTTAGACTGGTCTATGTATGTGTGTAACAGGTTGCTATCCCTAGGACCGTTGAAAACATCTGGAGGCACCCCAGAGTCCTCCTTATTCCAACTCCCTTCTGGGAAAGCCTTCCCCCTTCACTCGCTTGCCATGACTTGGTGTTTCTTCTGGTTCTCAAAGAGGAAGCTGCCCCAAGACGTCCCAGATCTAGTCTTTGCTCCAAAATACACACACTCTGGGCTCAAGAACTGCTTGAGCCTGCCCCACACAGGGCTCAAGGCTATTGTGCAACTCTCAGGAACTAATGGGACCTCCATAAACCTCCCCTTACAGTGCCAACCTAAACCACCGGTTTAAACTACAACATAAACTCTAAGTCCCTCCGCTATAACAAAGAAGAAAAAATAACAGATGTGGCATGTCTGCTTGCCCTACATCTCTCTCTCTCCAGGTCACTCCGTCCTGTGCCCTAGGCTGGAGAGCTGTTTTCTTCCAGTCTCTTGGGCATTCAGAAGCCCCACACTCGGCCACAACCTGGGCTGGCTGTCCCACAGATAGGCCAGAACTATATAAGCCCTGGGTTGAGCTAAGCTCTGTCCTGGGCATGTGACAGCCCTTAGTCAGCTTACCAGCCTGCAGAGCACCCTTTAACCCCTGCTCTGCTGGCAGGCTGTGTTCTGAAAACTCTGTCCTTAAAGGGGCCACTCCACTTTTAAGTAACAGGGCTAGAGTTCCCGGTTACAACATGGAGCTTCTGTTTTGTTACAGGTTTGGATTTCCAATCACTGAAACCAGCTCTAAGTGTAAGGTCCTTAGCTGGGCAAACTAAAGCTATATCAGGTGGCCATTTTTAACCCAATCTAACTTCCCCCTAACATCTTCACTTAGCCCAAGTATCTTTCCAGCACTGTGCATAGCAAAATGGACTTTGTGCATGTGTCACTGATAGAAAACCGTCTCTTCCTAGGGGAAATCAAGCTAAAAGCATTTTATTGGAAAAAGGTACAAAAAGTACCATTTCTGGAACCAACAAGTGTCATTGTTGTGTGAGCTGATGTGGCAAAAGACACAATAATGTATCAAGAACAGTAGTAAAACCCAGGAACAGGCTTCTGTCCAAGGGTCCTGGATTAACATTGTGATGTTTTGTTTATCATGACATTTGCACAATGGAAATGGTCTGGTATGGTGTGCAGGAGGCCAGATTCATTGACTTATCTGATGTGCTATTAACACAACCTAAATGAGGGGGTTGATCAAGTCAGAAATCAGGCAATATCTTCCTGACTTGTTTCACAAGCTATATGTTCAACAAACGGATCGCTTGCTATGGATCAGTCCAGTCAGCTGAGTAAACTGCTTACCAGGAGAGCAACAAAACAAAAAAGGACTCAACAACAACCAAAAACCTTATCCAGGGAGTGGGGGACAGGAAAGGAAGATTAAACACTCCAGAGAAACCTGATGTCTCTGAAAGTGTGGGTTGAGAAAGATTAAAATTGTACCAAAAGATGGAAACAGGGGGCAGGGGGGGGGGGGGGGGAAGTTGTACACATTTATCACTGCACTGTATATCATGCAAAACAGCCCATTATTTACAAGTCTTCCAAAGCTCTTCTTCCACCTGCCCCCTCACCTCGATGTTCCACTGTCCTCATCACCTGATGGGAAATAGACGATCGCAGTAATATTCATGGCCTTTTTCTCCCTCCCACCCCTCTTTGTAACAGTTTTCTAAATGCTGTTTCAGGGAGTCATTAGCTCAGTAATCCCCCAGCATTTTAAATCACAGTAACAAACTGATTTCTTCAGTAGTCAAATGGAATGACTCTAAATAGGTAAGTATCTCAAAACCTAGCATGCATAAGATTGACCGTAAGATGCAGATAAAACACGGAGCTAGCATTTAAGTCTCAGACTAAATGGAGTTCAGACTGGTCTTTAGTTCTGTTATCCAATATAGTAAATGATAGCATTATTGTTTTTCAGCTGAGAAAAGCAAACAGGCAACATTCTCAAAAGCATCTCAGTGAGTCAGGCATTCAGGAACTTAAATCTTAGTGAAAATCCCCACTGGCTTTCAGTGAGATTTAAAGTTCCTAAATTATTTCTGAAAATGGACCTTAGGCTCTTAAGTCAGTGAGATGACTTTGAAAGTGTTGTTTATCCTTGCATCCTTTGAGAACTTGTTCTATGAACTATATAAACATACACATTTACGTATAAGTGTATGCATCCCCCTTTGCAGATTGATAGGGTTAAACTTAGCAATAACGTATGCTTTCAGTCCCTGTGTGGGTGTTTGTTTTATAGTGTAAACTCTTTCCACCAAGGGTTAACTGTCTAGGTCTTTGACCCTGTCTTTCAGTTTCCCTTTGCTGGTGCTAATTAGGATGCTGCTGTCTGCTGCTTTTTTTCTCCTTGTGGTAACTACCTCTCTCATATCCAGTTTTTGGTTGTTTTTTTTTGTTGTTGTTAAAAGCCCCTTACATGCACACACATAAATAAGAACAAGCATGAAGACAGGCACAACACTAGTGCATTAACAAGGACCTTTTCATTTTGGGAAGCCACTGAAACAGGATCTTTCATAACATGGCCTCATAATACTTTTTGGTAAACACTTTGTATGTTTATTACAGAAAATGCCAGTAAACAGGGCTGTCTGGATCCAACAGGGGTAATTTACTGTAATATTGGAAAATCCAAAATAGAATTGAAAACAGGTCATTTTTACAAGTTTCTTGCTGCCCCTTTTCCCTCACCACCATCACCGCATAAACTCCTCTGCTTAGGTTTTTTCCCCCCCCCCCCCCCCCCTTTTTTTTTTTTTTTTTTAAGCCAGGAACAGCAGCCCATGATTACTTCTGTTGTGTTTCCCCTTATGTGTGAGAAAGGCACCTTCAAGAATACAAAAAAAACTTAGCTATGAGAACTAAATGAAATGCAAACACAAATTGCAGTAGACAAACAATAATGCAAAGAAAGCTGCCACCTAAGGGATTTCTCAGGATGCAGTGCAGACACGAGTAAAGTCTTCTTTAATTTTCAATTTGACAAGCCTGGCTCACAAATTAAATGATAATACACATCTGAGAATCCTTGCTGCCTTTCCAGCCATTGTCCTGGATCCTGAAATGGGCATAAACATTTACCTCAAACTTTTAGAAATTTAGAGCCTTGCACACAATCCAAGAATCAAAAGCAAGAAGCATTTTATGTGGTAAAACAGACATTTTAAACCCAACATTTATGTTGATGTAATTAATATATTTTGTTAATATCTAGGTCAGCCACCAAGGATATCCTTCTAAAATGTTAGCCTGATATTACATGCTCCAGATTACAACATGACTGAAATGTTTTGCTTTGGGGAAGAAATTGTTTGTACAGCACATGGAAGTTACAGCCCAGCAAAACACACACAAGTGCAGTATCTTTTCACTTGCAGAAAAAGAAAGATGTTTTGGATGACCTAGGCCACGGGGAACAGCAGCTACATTTCTCCAATGGTTTAAAAAAAATGCTGCAATATGAACAGAAGGATGCTGGTCAATGAGTAGCATTTACCCATAGCCCAGTATTGCAGAAGGATGCAAACTAAGGCCTGGATCAAAGTGTGCCCATTTTAAACATCAGTTAGGGACAAGACAAAGCAATTACCCGTGTAGGTAATTAATTTCACTGTTTACCACACCTTTTTATACTTATACTGAAGGCAGTCAACCAGCGAGACACGCTGGAGCTTCACAAATCAGCAAGGTGTTCACTCCCAGATACCTCAGCAAACATGCATTTTCCTCTCTGCACAGGGGGATGAGGCCAGTACAGACACAGATCACTGAGGTCAGCAGAACTTTACCTGTTCCCCAACAGCAGCATGCCAGCACGGCTTAACACTACTGCATTAACTAGCACTGTATGTTCTGTCAGTCTCCTTCCTACTCTCCCTGATGAATCATAAACACTTGGAGCAATAACCATTTCAATAAGAAAATATGGTAACAATCTGCTCAGTCTGCTACAATTGACAGTATATTCTTCAGTTTGTAGATTGGCTCCTGCATAGCTTGAGATATATCCCTATATATGTTCCTTGTTTTCATTAATAACAGTGGGACTTTAGTACGAGAACAGATTTGTACCACTCAAAATCAAATTCAGGAACTATGTGAACAAGGAATAAAATTGTTGGCCCAATGCAAACCTCAGGAGGAAATATGAATATTCAAATTCAACAGCAAAACTGTTTGGCAGATCTGTTGAAGGAAGAATCTTGTTCAATGAAAGCATCTGCTGTACATCCATGTTTGTGGCTTCTACATGCAGTCTATCCATCCATTAAAATAAGCAACTTGATAAAGGAGTGCTTTGAAAAAAGATCTGTTTCCCCACTGAGATCACACTGACAATTTAAAAAACCTCAACTAAAAAGAAAGTAAAAGAAAAATGAAAAATTCCATCATAAATCAGCCTTAAAAGAAAACTAATAAAAAAGAAAAAAAAGGCAAACATAAATAGCTGAGTTTGACTTTGAAAAGAAAGACATGCAAATTACTCCATAAAAATCCACTGGGAACATTATTATTATTGACTACATGGACAGCAGTCAATACACTATGATGCCTACTGCAGGACTAGAGTTGTTCCACTTGGGTACTCATTCATAAGTGAAAAAATTAGAAACTTTTTTTGCAAGCAAGGTTTGGGGGTGAAGTGCTGACCTCAGGTGCAGTCACAGATGGCTGCAAGTAAAATCAGCAGAATCTGCGTACACATCCTTGGGAGTTATAGCATGGGCTTTTTTATTCACTGAAGTAGGCTGTGCCCTATTACTCACACAACACTAACAACAGCTCTGAAAAAACTTTTGCAATATAAAACTTTGAACATACAAGTAACCTGCCCTCACCCTCTCCCCCTCCTCCTGCCTCCCCCCACCCCTCCCAGGATCACACATATTACTTATAATTAACCTCAAGTATATATATGTGCAGAATCTGGCTTAAAGCCAGATTCTAACAAAAGTTTTAATCATGCTATTAGTTGCAAATTTAAAAAAGGTCACAATTAATTGAGTTACCAGCATGGATTAAGAATTGAATTAATAAAAATTCTATTCTCTCTCTTCAATAGAATAACAATGACAGTTTCTAGCTAGTAAAAATAGAAAAGCACCAACACATTTAGTGAAATGAGGCTTTTCCTGTTCCAAACGGTAAAGACACAAATGCTTTCATGACTTGCAAACATGTTAATGAAATATTTGTATTAATTGAGGAATATTTTATAGCTCTTGTTACTCAGTTGCCCAGCATAAGACAACCATGTTTGACAAAAATCTAATTATCACAAGAAAAATCCAGGCTTTTCAGAGGGCCTGATCTTATTCTGACTGAAATCCTGCTCAGTGGGAATAAGAGTGAGCCTCAAATATATATCAATGTGCATCTTTTATATAATTTTAAACTAATGGGTATGCGTGTACATACACATTAAAATTACATAGCAAATAGAAAATATAAATATGGGCTAAATTAAAAAAAATAAATAAAATAAAGACACAAATAAGTGCATGCACTCTCAAGAGAATGATCAAATCAAGTATTTGTAGAAAAATCCAACAGGATCCTATTCTATGTTACAGAAGAATCCTATAGAATTGATTCAAGATTTTTTTTCTTCTGTCACCCCAGAGAAAGCCTGTGGCCCCACAGAAAATTATCTCCCTGGTTTTTGTTCATTTTACCTGGTGGTTTGAAATCCATATACAAAAAGGTTATTTGCCATTAAATTCTAGAGAACTCTTCCATAAGAGGAGGCTCAAAGAACCATATTTATTTTATAGACCTTCAACATAGCATATTGATTTAGCATACTGCCTTGAAGGCTGCTATTACTGAAACACACCTTGAAAATGCAATGTATAGCTGTCTAATAAATATATTTATAATTCTCATCAGCTAGTGCAACATAGGAGTGGCCTAAAACCTGATCTGGATAAGTGTGCTGCAATAAGATGAAGACAAAGAGCAGCTTAAAACCATGGTTTATTTCAAATTCTTCTTCCTCCCCTCCCCGTATCAGCCTGACTTTGTAAGAAGATGTGGGTTAGGCAAAGTTCACAACCTTCAAGGCTCCCATATATATTACCTGGATCAGGAAAGACCTCTAGCTGGCTGGACACCTCGCTTCCCTGACCTCTTGCATAGCTGTGCAAGACCATCTCATGATAACAGCATTTCTCTTCCTTGCACCTTAGGAACACACAACCTGCCTGCTTCTCCACCTTCAGAGAGCCCACCCGCAGAAAAACAAGCAGGGAGAAGAAAGAAGCCTACACTTTGACAACTTCTCCCCTGCCTCCCCCTCCCCGAATGGCACACTGAGTTTGAGGGAGTATTAGGGCCTTGTTGCACAGTAATTTTGGGCAGCTTCTAGAGCTCTTAACCATTGTTAAGATTGTTCACACACTAACACTTGAAACTAGATTTAAACACTTATTAGGTGGCTCAAAGTTAAGCCACTCCAGCTCAGGATTACCTCTGATCCATGTTACCCAGCTTGCGTTACACTAAGGTATAGACACACCAGGCTACACTTCAGTGTAAACAACTTACCTGCCCTACTCCCCCACTGGCCTGGATTGGGCCCACTGCCCTCCCCACCTTTGCTCCCCAGCACACCAGACACCTGCTCACTGCCCTTTACTCCTCCCTACCTCTCACTTACTTATAGCTGCCCACTCGGTCTATCCTGGAGAGCAAGCAGAGAAAGGTTAATCAGCTGATGCTTCTGGGCTGCTGTTCTTCTCAGAGCTGAGCCTGCCCAGAAAGTGGCAGCTGGGCAGGCAGGTTAACCACAATTAAGTGGGATGGGGGTGATCAGACTGGGGTGCCCCAGGCATCGAGGGGGGGAAGTTGAGAATGGTGGGGGGGAAGTCTTACCTTTCAGTCCTCCATGCTCCTGCTGGCCTGAACATGAGACTGCTCCAAACTTGAGCTATCACTAACACTGATCACTGACATCTGTGCGGCTGACAGTGTAAGGTGCAAGAAAGCCCTAAAAGTTTGACCAGCTCTATGCCAGGATTATGGCTAAGGAGCCTTGCTTGCTTGATGTATGAGGCCCCCCTCTACATATTACACGTATTACACAATTATCTGGTTAACTTCACAATTAATTTAGACCAGCTACACCTGCAAATTATCTATCACAACTTAAAAAGATCTAACTAGCTATAGAGTTAGAGCTGGAAAACGTGTAATAACTTTATAGCTGGTTTCTACCCAGCTTTAAATTTACACATGTAGCAAGGTCTATACCCCTGCATTTGGGAACCCCATCCCAGCTCCCATGGCTGGGAGTCAAGCTTCTTCTGAGAGATCTCCCACAGACACACACACACAGGCCCAGGTTATCTCACAATTTCCAAAGACAACCCAATGTCCTAGAATAAGGCAAGCACAGGCTTAAAATGTTTTTCTAAATCAAGATGTCACCATTGCAGGAGAGGGAAAATAGAGAACAAATATAATCCCATCTGTGTCATCTGAGTCTGTTATCTGATATCTCCAAGCCCTAGTGAGGGAAAAAAAAAATGTCCAAAGACCTAATACAGTTATAATGTTTGCATATAATATTTTTAATACGATTGTTTCTTGTACTTATTTAGTTCAGGTGCTCCCTGATCCATCTAGTCTTGCTATTTGACCTGTTACTACTTTCCTCCCATTTTTCCTCAGGTCTCCAACTACCAGGTAGATGTCACTGGGCACTCCTGTTTACAAATCTCCTTTAATGCTGAATGTGCTGCTGTTATTGCCTTTCCTCAACACTTCCTGTGCTGATTATTGCTGACCAGAATTCTTGAAGCATCCTTATATGCAGTATAAAACACTGCCATTCCTCTGCATCTAGCTCCCTCTCTCCTAGAATCCATTTGAGGGTATAGTTCTCTATTCACAGCTGGGTTCCCTGGAAGCTCCCTGCTGTTTATTCTTCTCCCCACTACTGGCTCCCTACCTCTCCTCCCAGCCAAACTTGTCCTTTTTGCATCTGGGTTAGACCTTTTTTTGAAGCAATTCACTATCTTGTACAAAGATTATTTGACTCCCGCCATGGCTGCAATGTTGCTGTCTCTTTCCTCTTGACTGGCCTCTTCTCAGCACAGCAGGCATTGCACTAGCCTTCGACTCCAAAGCAGTGACTCATAAGCAGGGATCCTGGTTTTCTGCTTAAAAATAGCAAATTCTCTGATAAAAACGTGCAAATTCTTTGATTAAAAACCACCAAACCCAGGTTTTTCTGTGATTAAAGTGAAACGCGATTATATGAGGTATCAGTTGAACACAAAGTTTTATTGATATATTTACAATTTTAAAGGAATTTGGAAGCCTACCAGTGCCTCGATCATTATAATAAAATACATTCTAAATACCTATAAGTTTTGGCATTTGATTTTGGGTTTTTTATCATGGAAAATCAGAGCTCCCCCTGCCCTCTTCACTCACCAGCATGCAGGTTCAGCTGCGGCTGTCCCCCTCTGCTGCTTTGTGGTGCTGAGTAGCCCTGATATTCCAGTGCCCTGCTTATGCCATTGCTCCTCACTCCTGACCCACAGCTCCCTGGGCCCTGCCAGTGCCCCTCACTGCCCCTGCCCAGCCCCCTTGGTCTTGCTGGTGCCTCTCACTACCCCCCCCTGCACCAGCCCCTCCAGCCCTGCTGCTGCCCCCATAGCCCCCCTACTCCAGCCCTGTGGGAGGGGGCTCCCAGCTGCCAGGGCTACAGGGCCAGGGACCCAGGTCTCCAGCCCCCTGCCTACCCCCACAGCAGTGTCTGAGTCCCAGCTACCTCCTATGGGAGGCAGCAGCTACTGAAGCCCAAGTGGGAGTGGAGCTCAGCTCTCCCTCCCCCATGGGTGGCAAGGCTGGAGCAGAGCCCATGGGTGGGGGCTGGATGCCTGCCCTGCTACCCTCCCCTTGTGAGGGGCACACCTCTGCACTGCCACCCCTGCTGCTGCCAAGCAGACAGGGGCACCTTACCATGGTGGCATGGGGCTCCTGGCAGTAGCACTGTACCTCCTTGCCCTGCCCCACTCTGCCCTGCCATGCCCACTGGGCTGTGGAGGCCCCAGGAGGAGGGCAGCAGGGTGCAGAGCCCTGAGCCCACAGCCACCAGTCCACCTCCACGCAAAAATGTGGATGGCAGGTGCCCCCCATGCCCCTCCCGGGAGTGCACACAGCAGGTGAATCATCACCTCTGCTGCCCCTTGAACAAGCTGCCCACAACTCCATCCTGTTCCCTGCCTGGGCCCTGCAGTCATGCATTCTGGTCCCAGGCCCCAGGCACTGCTCTGACTGTGCAGAAACCCCTGCCCCAGCCTTGCCCAACTCCCTCCCTTACTATGGGGATCTCAATCTTTCCTCCCTCCCCAAAACTTATCTGCTTGGCTGCCACGTGCACATGGCACCTTCTGCCTGACCACCCTCCTCCCACTCCCCCCAGCCCCTTATAGGCTGGCAGAGTTCCACCATTTCACACGGTTTTCTCCTTAAAAGAAGAAAATCAGGTTTTTACCATGTTTTTCTGTGGTAAACAGAAAACCCAGATCCCTTCCTACAAGACATTTTTGCTATGAACTTTCAGCTTCTGAAGCAGCTAAGAGCAATTTGCCATTAATGCTGTTTCTGTGGAGTGTGATTTCATTTATTTATATTTACGTTCACCTTTTTTTTGTACCCCCAATTAGATGTATGGCTTGCCAGTACTTCTTTCAAGTATGTTTAAATCTCACTGCTGACACTCCAGCAGCAAAAGAGCAACCAGGAAAAGCCAGTGCCCCCTGGTCGTGGCAAGCAAGCTGTTTTGATGTACTGTTCTCAAACTTTAATACAGTAGGACATGTCCAAACAGAGTATTTGTCCAGCTTTGAGTTTATACAGAATTTCAAACATAAAAATGCCCAATTACTTCTACAATGTTGCTTGCTAATTCTTTTAAAAGAGATTACATGATTGAATTGCTTGCAACAGCAGAGAACTGGCCTCCAGGGCTAGGGACAGACATTACACATAAACCGGTTTCGGTGATCAGAAACTGGTTTAAACCTGTAACAGAAGAGGTGCTCAGTGCACATAAACTAGTTTGAAAATGTCTGAAACTGGTTTGAGATAAACTTGGTTGAATGTAGTATCAGACTTAACTGATTTGGGTCAAACTGGTTTATGCAATGTCTGTCCCAGACCCCTTCCTGGTTTAAGTTAAATCAGAGTCCCCCAGCATCCCAGCATGCTCTCTGGACTGGGCAGGGCACTCTGTTCCATAGCAGGGCTGGCCCCACCCCTCTGCTCCCTGGCTGGAGCTCCACACCAACTTGCAGGCACAGCAGGTTCTGTTGGCTTCCTTGTGTCCCCGTTTCCCCTGCTCTCACCACTTGCTGCTTAGGCAGAGATCCCTTCCTCCTCTCTGCCATA
This sequence comes from Alligator sinensis, assembly GCF_000455745.1. Lineage (NCBI taxonomy): Eukaryota > Metazoa > Chordata > Crocodylia > Alligatoridae > Alligator > Alligator sinensis. The sequence continues at coordinate 1,115,971 of NW_005842253.1, forward strand.
GCACAGACTGTAGCTAGCATGTGGTATGCTGAGAGGTGTCTATGTGTGTCTCTCTCCAGTTTCACTGGGATAGGCAGATAGACAGTGACCACTTAAGGCTTTTGGAGCTAATCAACAGGTCAGCTGGTAAGCTGTTTAAGAAGTGTGAAGTAACGTGGAGAGAGGCTATTGTTTTGCTAATCGGGTGATAAAGACTGTTATCACTATCAGCCCCCAGTTGGCTTGCTTGCCTGCCAGTTTGCTGCAGACAGTATGACGAAGCAGGGAGGGAGATTGAAAAGTTCTGTGTCATCAACAGATATGTGCAATGCACACCCCACCTTGCCTCAGAGTCCTAGCTTGGGGCTGGCAACACTCCCACCCCTTGAGCAGCCAGCGGGGAAAACCTGGGACCATACAGGCAGACCTCCCTAATGACTGAGTCCTGCAGGGGCCTGGCTATGGCCCCCCTCAGCTCAAGTCCCTGGAGAAGGGAAGGGAAGGGAGGGCTGCTTTAGCACCCCCGGCTTCTAGCTTGAGCCACTTCAGGCATGTACTTGAATTTCCTCACAGTATCATAGTACTTTGATTTGGAAGGGACCTAAATAGATTATCAGGTCTGACCCCCTGCCCCGGGCAGGAACAGGTGCCAGGATCATATCACCCCAGCCAAATATCTGTCCAGCCTCCTCTTGAAGATCCCGAAGGTAGGAGAGAGCACCACCTCACTTGGGAGCTGTGACAGAGGGCCTCCTCAGGCCGATCTCCACGGCGCACCCTCTGTCTCTGGGCAACCACCCGCTTATCTCGCCCGCCACGCCTTTGATGAAAATCAGTTCAATTATGTTGTTAACTAAGCGGGAGGCTGCCCTTCGTACTGCCCCGATGCCAAGGGGCGCTCTGCGGCTCTGACCTCCCCTAATACCGCAGCCCAAGCCTCGCAGATGGCATCATGGTGTTCTTCCTCACCGGCCCCACACTGGGCCCCAGAATCTTCCACGCAAGATCCCACTATGACCTTCACTACACAGGCGGCCACTCCACCGTCAACTGGGCTACCTCACACCCCCAAAGCTATCTTCCCCTCGCGGGTGTGGTTCCCCCGGAACCTTCGGCCTCTTGCCCACCTCAAGGCCGGTCGGGACCCCAGGCCCCCGGCTCTAGGGCGTCCCTCGCGGTGGGCCCCCGACCCTTTTGACCCTCACTGGTCCTGGCCCCAGCATGTGCCAGTCGAGGGTACTATCCCCTTCGGGCTGGGTCTCTCTAGCCACTCACTGC
>NW_005842253.1:1117621-1127070 GCF_000455745.1 Alligator sinensis
AATGGCCTGCCGCAATCAGGCACCTGGAGGCTGCCGGCTCCAGGCCCTTAAAGTGGCAGGAGCACCCTATGCTCCACCACAGGAGCCCATTCCAGAGCTTGGCAGCCCTAACTGTAAAGTAATGTCTCCTGATAACCAGCCTGAACCTTCTCTCTAACAATTTGTGACCTTTATTCCTAGTAACCCTGGGTGGTGCCCGGGGGAACATAGCCTCCCCCAATTCTTGCTGTCCCTCCTGGTGAGTTTGTAAACGGCCACCAGATCCCCTCTCAGCCTTCTCTTGCAGAGGCTGAATATGTTCAGGTTCTTTAGCCTCTCTTCGCAGGGCCTGCCCTACTGCCCCTTGACCATGCAAGTGGCCCTCCTCTGGACCCTGTCAATGTTAGCACATCCCTCTTGAAGTTCAGCACCCAGAACTGGATGCAGTACTCCAACTGCAGCCTGACCAATGCCGCATAGAGGGGAAGGATCACCTCCCTGGACCTGCTTGTAATGCATCTGTAGATGCATAATGAAGTGCTGTTAGCCTTACTGACTGCTTCCTTGCATTGGTGGCTCATGTTCATCCTGGAGTCCACAATGACTCCAAGATCCTCTTCTGCCACTGTGTTGACAAGAAGGGTGTTCCCCAGCCTATAGGTGTGTTGCTGGTTCCTTTTCCCTAAATACAGTACCCTGCACTTGTCTGTGTTGAATTCCATCCTATTCTCATCTGCCCACCTCTGTAACCTGTCTAGATCTAGCTGGATTCTATCCATCCCCTCGAGCGTGCCCACCTTGCCCCACAACTTGGTGTCATCAGCAAATTTGGACAGCGTGCTTTCCACACCCACAGCATGCATTCCACACTCAGTCCAGAGAGAATGTCTGTCCAGTTTCAAACCAGTTCAACCAAGTCAGGTTAGATTAACCTACAAAGATTGAATCAATTCAGGCTCAGGCTTTTTGAACGTCTATCCCTAGCCAGGGTGTGTACAGCAGTTGCTTTTTACATTTAAAATGCTTTATAGCCATGACTTAACAGAAGCGTATGGCTTTACATCACTTTAAAAATGGTACAGTGCTTTAAATTAACCCTTATTAAATAAGGTATTACATTTTAAGTTCTGTATTTTACAGCACTTTAGTGACCTAGAGTCCTTTAAATAACATGGGTATTCTGGTCAAATTTTTGGTGATTCCGCCTGTATCCCATGGGCTTTGTGAACTTGGTTTGTGCTCCCCGGCACCACCAAGGGTAGCCTAGGAGCAGTAGCCAAGCCAGCAAAAGCTGGCAACCCACCCTGCTCTCACTGCTGCCTCAGTCAGCTAGCAGTTGGGCCAGAAGGGACTGGGGGGGAGGAGGGGCAGGAGGACAGGGGAGGACGCATCCTGGCTCCTGGGAGAACTGCTTGTTCTGCAGCTGGAAAGGCTGACTCTTTGCTGGGTGGGACACGCGCACACACACACACACACACACACACACACACACGATCCTGCATGGCTGGGGACCAGATGTTTGGAGCTGGGCTGTCAGCTTGTGTGAGAGTTACTGCTTGGCCCATGGCAGAAGCGGTGCCCACTTCCCGCACCAGATGGGGAGTGAGGCGAAGGTTGGGGTATGATGAGACAGTGACAGCCTCTCATTCTAGATCTACCTTCTCCACAGGTCTGCTGCTGTCCACAGTCCCCTGCAGCCCCAGGCTGCCTTCTCGCCTGGAAAGTGCAGGGAGGCCCAGAGACCCCCCACACTAAAGACCACACTTCTGTCATGTTTAAGCATGCTGTCACTTTATAGTGCTATAAAAAGTGCTCTGAATTACAGTGCTGTAAAACATGCATGGAGCACTTCTGTATACACCCACAGTGATGCAGGACACCTACATGGAATTATATAGGACACAGGAGTCTCTCCCTTCCTGGGAGGCAGTCTACTTTGGCTACACATGAAGGATCTGACACTTTGATCCCTTTGACAGACTTTTGCAAGATTTACCACCCAAATAGGTCCTGGTTTTGTGACTTGCAGACAGTCATTCTGTTGCATTTCAAAGGAACCTGTAAACTGGTGAAATGAACTATAGTTCTTTGCACTCCTTCCTCTAACCTTGCAACAAAATGTTGGGAAGAGCTCCTACAGGATTATTTAATTACAGCACATGCCTGCATTACCTCTGCAGCAGGAGCCTGGCACATTGGAAGCATAACATTGCTTTTGAAAAATAATTGCAAGAAACAGCTATTAGAATTAGCAAGACGTAATAAATGTAATTAAACCTCCCACCCCTAAAATTCTCATAAAAGAGTTAATTTAATTCTATTTAACATATTTGAACCAAATTTCTCCTCTGGCATTCAGCTCTGCTGCAAAAACTGTTTAGTGATGTAAATAGCACATTCTTCTGTTAGTGTTTCTGCAGCAGTGATTTTATTATGCAGTGCTGCATTTTAAGTCAACTGAGCGAGATGAGTAGCAAGGTACAGCATTACACACAGTAATATCACTTCCGCATCATTGCAGAAGCACTTATAAATCTCATGGGGATAAATTGTTTATTAGGGTAGAATACACACCAACATTTTTTAGCAAAAGTCCTATGAAATTTCATGAGGATGAAAGTACTAAGGTTATAGAGAAATTGCTTTCAGAATTTGAGAGAGACTGATAGTCTCTCCACAGGATATTTTAAAACCATTCTATATTGTTGAAAAACCCAAAGGGATATTGTTCCCTATTACATTCTATAGGTCTTTTATGTAAAGGTTGCTAATAATTTAAGATCCTTCAATGGATTATAAACAGATTAATTTAAAACAACAAAATAAGTATTTAAACACAAGGATCACAAACCAAACACTGCAGTAGAAACAAAAGGAAATACAGCTACATTTTACCCATACATCCCAATGGCTTTCATCATGCCAGGTCTTATTTGTTCCTTTTACAGATGAGCAAATGGAGGCACAGAAAAGTTAGACAGTTTGCTCTATATTGCACAACAATTCAGTAGCAGTCACAAATAAAAACAGCATTGACTGTCCTTCACCCTTCTGTTCAATTGACTACACTAAAACTGGTCCCAGACAACATTATATTCCTCGGCCCTTATTCTTTTCTTGGTGACACATCTACAGCAGAAGTTATTCTCATAAGAATAAGAGACTATACTGTGATTTTGCATTAATAATATAAACCAGGAAACAACTCATCATAAAAGAAAGTAAACAGTTCTGTAAAGAATATTTCACTCTGAGTATAGATTGTCCTCCTCAACCCACAAAATGCTGCAGTGAGATAGAGAAGGGGTAAAGAGAGATAACTGCCATTTAAGAACAAAACATAGAACATAGAAGAAATGCTAATAACCTGTAAAAATTCTGAGAGGCTGTTCTGTAATTTAAGATTGCTCTGTTTGCTGATAATGGCATTTGCCAGAGAAGTTAAAAAATATTTGTAAGATAATTCTTCTAAAGCCTGTCAGCCTGGTCTACCTTAACTCAGTGATTCTCAACCACTGAGGTGGAGAGCACTGGGGTGCTGCCAGATCCTTTGAAGGGTGCAGTGGTGTGCTGCCAAATCCTTTGAAGGGTACCATGAGGTGTCAAGAATCAAGTAAGGTGTGAGGAGATAAGATAAGGTAAGCAGGTAACCCAGGCTCAGGCTTGTCCCTGCCTGGATGATCCCCTACCCCTACTGCTCAGCCCATGTAGAAGGTAAGCCCTGCAATATATACATTCATTTTTGAAATTGGGTGCCCCTCCAAACAAAAGTTATGGAGAGGGTGCCTTGAGTCAAATGAGGGGTGCCTCAAGTCCAGAAATGTTGAGAACCACTGCTTTAACCAGATCAGTTTGGTTTTGCAATGCCTTACACTTCTTTGCAAGGTGTTTTCAGAAGAGTATTGTACTAGTGTACTGCTGCCAGCACTGTCATTCATTTGATTTTAGCCAACATTTCAAGCTCCCTTTCCATGGGGTTCCTAGCTACAAGCCACAGTCAGCTAGTCTTTCCTAGTATCATTTCTCCAAAACTGATTGGGAGCTCCACAAACCTCCTGCTGGTGTGAAACTAAAACCCAAGTTGTATTTCGTGATGCAAAGGCTTGAAAGTAAAATGCCAAACCTTTCACAGAAATAGACCCATTGTTCAACGTGGTATCTTCCCACTAGCATGCCACTCTGCAAAGAGTCCAAAATTACAGTACTAGAAGAACAGCATGCCACTTAAGTCACACACCATTTTCAGTCACATCTACCTAGGGTGGCTGGTGTTTATATCAACAGTTCCCTGGTTTTGCTTCAGAAAAGTATTGAAATAAAATATAAAACCTAACAGCCCAACCCTCCTGCTGGCCACCAATTCTTCCAGTGCAACCCCAGACAGCTCTGCTGCCCACAGTGCTCACAGAAGGGTGACAGTCTTGGGTAAAATTAAATAAATGCCTTGCTTAAAATTCTGACTTTGCTGTGAAGCATGAAGTGTTATCTGAACAAAAATAAACTAACTTTAAAAGAAGAGACGGGATTAATAGGCCATATCCATTATTAGAAACTCTGATTTCAGGGTCTAAACAAGCAGGTAATGGATCTAGGAGTGTTACAGAGAGGATAAGGGACAGACGACAACAGGCAAACCAATGCCCTGCTTTAATTAACATTTAATTGAAAGGGGCTGGACACTTTTATCAGTTGTTAAATTTGTCTTGGGCTTGTCTTGGACAGTGCAATTGGTACATTGATGCTACAAACTGCTTTTCTAGCCACCCTAATCCTAAGTGAATTAAAACTTGTTTTAAAAAAGTTAAAAATGGATAGGGCTAGCAAAAGCACTTCTGTCACCAGAACTAGAAAGCATCAGTAAATGCAAGGACATTGCTTTAGGAATGAAAAACAGCTGGGTGCTGTCATAACCCAAAGGTATGATTTTGTGTGTGCTTCGGCACTAGAATTATCCCTACCAAATTACAGCTTCATTGCACGGTAGAGTTTTCTGCTGCAGAGGAGAACCCCGGTGCAAGGAAGAATTTCCCGCCAATTTGTGGCTTCCTTTGCAGGGTGCATTGCTCAAGTTGCAAGAGAAATGCACGGTGCAAAGGAGTTCCCGCCACCCGCATGCAAATTGGTTCCCCGTTATTGGCCAGTTCTAAATTATTCCCACGTGGCGGCTAATGATTGGCCTGTTAGCCGTATAAGAGGCTTGAGCGGTTTCTGCCCAAGCCGAAGAGGATTCCACATCCATCTTGTGGGGACTCTGGGTGCACGGCAGGGTAATAGAGACCCTGTGTGAGATTCAGAGGAGTTTGGTGACCTGATCCATTGCCCACCTCTTCCCGTCTTCGAGCGATAATTTAATAAGACGTATCTACGAAATTCCTATTTTGGTGGCACGCTTGTCCAGAGCATCCGGAGCTCTGTTTCCGTGGAGCCTAGCAAACTCCATGTGACCGTTTGTGTTGTTTTTGTCTGTAACTGCAACTCAAGCAAGTTTTCCAGCCTGCACTGCAACCATCTCTGGTGTAAGTAAACAATCTTTAAATCTACCATTATGAGTCTGTGCCTAATTCTAGCTTGACGTGCCCTCTCTGACCCCGCGTGCCCGGGCTGCTCGCCACAGCCCGCACAGAGCACAAAAAAGGGCCCGGCTCGCACCCGGCCCGCACAAGTGCATGTAAATGTAGCTGGGTTAATGCACTGAATCCATAGTTTCATAGTTTCTTGGGTCAGAAGGGACTTGAACAGATCATCAAGTCCAAACCCCCTGCCCTGGGCAGGAATGAATGCTGGGATCATAATACCCCAGGCAGATATCTATCCAACCTCTTCTTAAAGACCTCCAGGGTAGGGGAGAGCACCACCTCCCTTGGGAGCCCATTCCAGAGCCTGACAGCCCTAACAGTAAAGTAATACCTTCTGATATCAAGCCTGAACCTACTCTCAATCAATACGTGGCCATTATTCCTTGTTATCCCAGGTGGTGCCCGGGGGAACAGAGCCTCACCTATTTTCTGCTGGTCCCCGCCTGGTGAGCTTATAGATGGCTACCAGATCCCCTCTCAATCTTCTCTTATGGAGGCTGAATAAATTCAGGCCCTCTAGTCTATCTTCGTAGGGTCTGGCCTGCTGCCCCCTGACCATACGAGTGGCCCTCCATTCAATCCATTAATTGAATCCCTACAGAAAATTCATTTTCCTTATACCCCCTCTCCCACTGCAAACATGGACACATACAAGCTTCCCAAACTGACAAACTTGTCTAGGTCTCCATATATCTTTCCAAAGTAGCCTTTCCTTACATGGAAGTATCTTGAATTTATGGATGCTGCTTTGCTTTTTGCAGCATCAGGCATATACCACTATTTTAGAAACCTTTGTTGCTTCCCTCACAATCATTTCACATGATTAGGTTTCTCTGCAGGTGTTTAGATCACATCCTGAGCTGTCAAATATTCAAAAAGCTAATTTCTGCTAATCATGCTTCATTTTGCTTATAAAAGTTTCCAAGAGAATGCAACTCATTTTTATTACCTTACTTACAAGGATGTACCTTTTAACCGCCCTCTACATATTACAGGCATCCTACAATTAACTGGTTAATTGCACAATTACCTTGAAACCAGCTACATGTGCAAAGTAGCTATCACATGGTACAAAGCTCCAACCAGCTATAAGGTTAGGCCTAAAAAATATGTATTAACTGTAAAACTGGTTGCTACTGAGCTTTAATTTGCACATGTAACAGGGTGTCCCCTCCAGCTGGGAGCCATGTCAGTTGACAGAGCTCCTAGCAGCAGGGGTGTACCATGCCCAATGTGAAGTCTCCAAGCCCTGGGGATCCCAGCTGCTATGATCTCCAAGGCCCCAGGGTGCCTAAACCCCCTGGGCCCATCTACAGCTGTTGGGGCTCTGGGACTTAACTGCACTTCACACACAGTCAGGACTAAGAGACCCCACAACTGAAAGAGCTCTAGGTCCCAGCTGGGCCTCATGCATAGCTGGGGCTGAGAGACCCCGCAGCTGATGGGGTGAGGCAGAGCTGGTACCCAGAGCCCCATCAGGTGCTGGGATTCTTGGTCCTGGATATGTGCGAGTCCAAAGGCACTTCCAGTTATGGGAGCCTATTTCTTGATGATGCAGGGGGAGCCAAAGATCAGGGTCCCCTTGGGTTCCTCCTCCACTGACAATAAGGCACAATTGGACCTAATGTACAATCCTACAATCATGCCTTCTGCCATGCACATATGGCATGGCAGGAGGTGCAATTGTGTGGATCAGACATTAGATCCAATCATGCCTTTACCTGCACATGTAGAGGAGGCCTTACTGGCATCTGCGCTGCATTTACACAGGGTAAAACCTTGTCTCTAATGAAGTTGTTGATAAAACTCCCACAGACTTGAAAGTAGCCATTCTTAACCTTTTTGGACTCAAGGTACATTTCATTGGACTCAAGGCACCCCCTCCATAACATCTGCAAATCGAGTGGCACCCAATTTCAAAAACTAATTTATGTATTACAGTGCTTAGCTCCTTATAAAGGAGCTAGTAGGCGTGGAACCTTGACTGAGAATCACTGTCTTAAGGGAACCAGCATGGCACCTTGGCCTCTTCAGAGCATAGAAAATTTAAAAATTTACACCAGATTGTTCTGAAAAATATAAAGTCACATGAACAGAGCTGGGTACATGTTCCATCCAATGATCTCAAAGCATCTTTCAAAATACCATTAGAAATACTGGGTGCCTATACACATACTTTGGGGTGGGACGTGGGGGGCGTTTTAATTACAGCAGCTCCCAAGAGCCGATCCATTTAAAACACCACAGCATCTTGCATATTCAGCATCCCGCATACTCAGCATCCTGTGTTTCAAAATGGCCGCAGGGGCACTTTAGCTAAAGCTGATTTGAAACATGAGATGCTGAATACATGATACGCTGCGGCATGCTGGAGCATTCTAATTACAGTGCTCCAGCAGACTTGGTTAATCAAGTCTGCTCTGACACATTCTAATCAGAATATAGTCAGAGCATGTGTATAGGCACCCATTATTCTCATTTTAGTAAATGGGAAGCTATAGTACAAAATGGTGATGTAATTTAAAGAATATTGACTATTTTCTTTCCATACTCCCAAAACAGAGAGGAGAGACACGTTATACTTGGTTTTCTATTAGTGCACTATACTCTCTGATAATCTTCTGTGTCCTCCTATCCATTTTTCTATTTTTAAATTTACTCCAAATGCACAATAGCAGAGAAGGTGGTTGAAGCACTGGGTAAAAGGACTAGGCAATGGTTTGCTTAGAGAAGAATCACTTAATGTCACAAAAATAAAGCAGATCTGTATGAAACTCTATAAGCAGCAGTATTTAAGTACCCTAAGACCCTTTTTTGGGGAAGAAAGGGCAACGGCAGGATGCTGCTATTCTGAAATACCACTTTATGCCTTTAAAAGTCTTCCAGTCAAACCTATTTTTAATATAATAGACCATATTTATTCTTGGTATTACATGAAACTTGCACCTAAGTATTTCACCTAGCAGTGAACCTATTAACAATTTCTACTGGACTGTTACGGAGATTTTCAACCTTTTTTAACAAGTGTACCCCTTCTGGTGGTGGCGATCGGATGTGGGGGGGAGGGGGGTGGGTGCAGGGGGTTTGCATGTAGTGGTGATTGCTGCCACTTGCCTCCCTGCGCCACTGCTGCCACCCACCATGCCACCACCACCACGCACCCCTTTCCCACAGCTGGTTGCACATGCAGCTCCACGGGCTGGTGACGGGCCTCACGCCTGGGCAATCGTGCGCCACCCATCAGCAGCCCACATATGCAACTGGCCATGGGAAAACGGTGCATGACAGCGGGTGGAGGCCATCGCGTGTGAGCCCTCCCACCCCATGTCCATCTGCAGAGGGGCACTGCTACCCTCACCCCCACCGCCTTGGGAGCAGGCACAGAAACACACACCCCTCCTGCCACTCAGACCCTTCGCACCTTGCTGCCCTCACAGCTCTGCAGGCAGGGGGTGGCTGCGGTACTTCCTTACCATCGGCTACTGGCTGAGGGCAGCGGCCCAGTGGCCAATCAGGAGAGTGAGCTGGGGTGGAGGGTGTGTTGCATGGGGCTAGTGGTGCATGGCACACTCCTCCTCCAGGTAAGAGGCAACATGTGGAAATGCACCAGGGGAGATATCACCACTCCCCGCTCAACCGTACTTCCCTGCCTGCCTGCACATACCTATGACCTTTCCAAGTACCCCTAGGGGTACACGTACCCACGGTTAACAACCCCTGGCCTATTCTATTCTCTTTATTCTACTAGATGAAAAGGCCTACTAAAAATGTGTGAAATCTTGGACTCAATGAAGTCAATAGCAAAACTTCTCTGGATTTAATAGAGCTATGCTCTAGGACTCTCTCAGAATGCATGGAGCTTTTTGCAATTGTCCTCTGGTACCAGTCAGCAGG
>NW_005842253.1:1127101-1136261 GCF_000455745.1 Alligator sinensis
GTAGTGGCAGAGTTTTTTTGGTATCATGTAAAAAGAGAAGATAGCAGATAAGCATCATGAAGTCAACAGAAGTCGTGGAAAGGTCAGACTCACGCTGGGCTGCTTAGAGGATTGCTACTGCAGCCAGGTCTATGGCTGTGGTTTGCCTTTTTAGTTACTTAAACTTACTTGTAAGAAGGGAGAAACAGGAACTAAAAATCAAGACAACTACACTGACTTTTCACAAGAAGTAAGCAGGGTGGGGGGTGAATATTGAAAGTGGTTTCAGTTGTTTTCTCCTCACAACAATTAATCCCCAAAGCAAAAGTATATCATTAAGATAACTAATGCCCTGTGTTGCATATAAGAAAGAGCTTAGAGAATGACTTTCTACATACAGTTTTTCCTGTCCCCATCTAATTTCAGTGCTCACTCTTTATGACTGAGGTGAGGTGCTGGTGCTAGAGCACAAACAGGATGTTGCTGTTACACACCCTTCTTTCTCTGCAGCGTGTACTCTGATACATAAGTACAGAGTGTGTGTGGACACAGCCAGCCTGCTGTAAATACTGCCCTCATCCTTCAGTCCCAACAGACTCATTCTTTCTTCATACGTCATATGCCACTCCAAAGATATAAAGTAATACCAAACAGGACTTGGCACTTACGAAGTGTCTTACATATAGAGAACATTGTCTACATTGCCTAATATTTACAGCTGCATGTGTGGGGGGGGGGAAGGAAGGGGGGAAGCAGGTAGAAAGAGATTACAATGCAAGTTAGTGATAGAGATGAGCCAAGAAAATACTCAAGAGTTCCTAGCTGTTTGTTATATGCATAAACCACTGGACTAGGAGCTAGTTACATGACCATATACTATCATCTGAGTAAAACAATATTTTTTGAGGTATTTTTTTTTACCCTGCCATGCTGTTTATTGATCCACACATTCTCTCTAACCTGCCATGCTGTTTATTGATCCACACATTCCATGGAAAGTCTAGAAAAGTCATGTATTTAAAAAAAAAAAAAAAAAAAAAAAAAAAGAATTGGTACTGATCTCTAGGGTTAGTGTTCTGCAACACTATATTAGAACACCCTCATTTCAGTTGCTTCATTGGGCCAAACTTTAAACATTTAAGCTAATATTTTCCATGTCAGGTATTTGCCTGGATGAAGGCTTAAGGCTGGTACGGTTGAATTCTTATGCATATTTTCAGCTAAAATGAGATCAGGGAAGAATGCATTGTTTTACCCATGTTCAGTTTCTTACTGCTGTGCAGTGGCATGTGTAGGGAGTGCACAGGGGTGCACGTGCACCCCCTGAGAGCGCTGGTGCACCCCCTCACAGCAGCATTCCCCGCTTAGGCAGCAGGCATGGGGGGTAGACGGGAGTGCTGGTGCCCCTCCAAAAGTGCTGGTCATGGAGTGGGGGTGCCAGGAGAAGTGCTGCTGGCCCTTCCAGGTGTGCCACTGGCACTTCTGGGCAGCATTCCCTCTTAGAGCCAGCTTGGAGGGAATGCTGCTTCTGGATTGCTGCACAACCGGCCTCGGGGGACCAGGATCCCACCCCCGCCCCCCTGGTTGGTATGATTGGCCATAGGGGGACTCCCCCCATCACTGATTGGCCACTGGGGGGGGGAGGGGGGGAGACAAGTGCCCTCCTTGACTCAGGAGGCACCAGTTATACATGCTGCTGTGTTAAAAAGCTCTATAGCCTTTTTACTTTTTACTCTGGAGCAGAGATTTGAAATTAGAAGGAAAGAGGCCTTTGTCTCAGATGTGCCTCTTGTTGTCCTCATGAAGAGCCAACCAAATTTGGTGAAATTGCAAGCCTTTGAAAAAAATCTCAGTGCGCACACTTCATGATTTCCAAGTTTGGCTGCTAAATTTGCTGATTGTTCATGGGGCTTGTTCCAGACTAGGGCTGAAGTTGCTATTCCTGGCAGCCTACAGCCAGAATGTTGGTAGGCACAAGAACTGAAAACAACTTGGAGAATTATAAATCACTGTCAGAAATGGTGGCATGGAAAATCTCTATCCCCCAACTCCCCCATTTTTAGCAGGGAAGGGAAAGACAGGGTGATGTTAGGTTACAAATGGCCCAAGAAATGTTATCCCCCTTCGAGTTTTTTTTCTTATCTTCATAAATGAGAAGGAAAACCAAATCAGAAAGTCAAGTTGCATCTGGTTCATTCTGGAGTTAGGGAGTTCCTGTACTCCAGCACATTAAATTTGCCTCTTGAAGGTTCAACTAACACTTGCCATACAGTCCTTCTAGGCTTCTGCTGTGGAAAGTATCACAAGAGTTTGGATAGCACTCTGGAACATTTATTTTTTGGGAAAAATGGGACAGGGAGAATGAAAGATCTTGTGACACTTTTCTTTACTCTTGATTCTCCATTAGTTACTCTAGTGTTACCCATTTGTAGGGGAGGCAGTATTGCACTGTGGATTGCTTAAAAGAAGGTTTAAGACACTGTGGGTGTGTCTACATGTGCATTTATGCTGGTTTGAATTCACTGCACAGTAAGTGGGAATAGACCAGCATCCACATGTACAGCTAACCTGGGACTAACTTTAGTCCCAAGTTGAAGCGAGGAGAGATGGGCCAGCCAGGAGCCCTGGGGATGGGCTCAGGCCAGCTCCCTAGTGGCTGGGCAGACCCAGCAGGGAGGCCCCTGGGTTACTTCACAGTAATACACTTACATGCGCATTACTGCACAGTAACTAATTGGGCATAAATTTGATACTTGAATCATGAAGGCATCAAATTTACACTCAAGTCTGCATAAGTCTCCATACTTACTATGCAGTAAATTTTGGTTACTGCGCAGTAAGTGCTGTGTTAAGCCATTGTGTGCAACTACTTTGTATTAGGGCTGTGCGAGGCTTTGGACCCTGTTTTGGATCCAGAGAAGCTTTGGACGCTTTGGCATCCGAAGCAGATATCTGGATCGAAGCGCTGGCTTCATTAGGCTTTCTGAAGCAGTTTGGAGTTTCCGAACTGCTTCGGAAAACCTTCAGAGATCCAGCCATACAGTATAATGGGGAATCAATGAAATATCTATAACTTTGTTGTTTTTCCATCTGATTTGGATGAAATTTGCAGGGGTGGTAGCCTCTGCTGAGAGCATGAAGCTTGCCATGTTTCAAGAAGATTGGTTCAGGGGTTTGGGAGGAACTGCACCCCAAAATCTTGAAAGCAAAACTCATGTCACAGTGGGGTCAAAGCTGCAGGGGTGGTAGCCCCTGGTGAGGCCACAAAGCCTGCTAAGTTCCAAGGTGATAGGTGTAGACTGACCCCACTGTGGCTTAACATATACACGTGACATGAGTTTTGCTTTCAAGAATTTGGGGTGTAGTTCCTCCCAAACCCCTGCACCAATCTTCTTGAAAGTGGCAGGCTTCATGCTCTCAGGAGAGGCTATCACCCCTGCAAGCTTCATCCAAATCAGACAAAAAACAACAAAGTTATAGATATTTCATTGATTCCCCATTATACCCTGTGGCCGGATCTCCGAAGCAGCTCCGAAGCTTCGGAGCTGCATCAGTCGGATTAAAGCAGGAAACCGATCCGGAGCTCCAGATTGGATCCCTGGCATCCAAAGCCAGATCGAATAGCTGCCTACTCGCACCGGCCTACTTTGCATGGACTGTTACAAACACCATAATAATAAAGTCTTCTAGTAAGAGCTCTGTAGGATATGAATGTTACAACATGTTTTGACACAAGGAAAAGCAAAATGGCTAAAAAAGTTCATTTAATATTTTGCTTCCACTTGCCCATGTGATCTCATTTCTCCTTATTTATAATTTCTCTGAACTATGATGCATCTTCTGTTACTGTAGGTCAGTGGGTCTCTCCTCTTTCTGCTAAGACCAATTTTTTAACACTTACATTATTAATGCAAAGCATCACTTTCCTTTTTCTCTGGGCTCCACCCCATTTGGTAGCAATTGCATCCTTTTCATAGCACTGAAGAGCAGATAATAGTGTTGAATCAGTCTAGTTTTACTGTATTCATCTTCATTAATTTATGATGACTTTCAAACATTTTGCTTGCTTTCTTCACCACAGTTGACAGCTTCTAGTAGAAACAATCCCCTTGATAGAAATAAGTTTTATGCATGCCATGTAATAAATAGTACTAAGCCTTATCTCTATTTTGAAGTACCTTGCTGATACAAATGTTAACATCTGGCCTATTCTCTATTAATATAAACTGAATGTCAAAGACCCTTAGATACTTAGGGTCCAAATACCCTTGCAAAATTCACCCCCACCATAATTCACTGTGCTACAGACACTTGCAGATAACATGATAAAATAGTTCTGTCCTGCTTAACCTTGACATTGGGATAAAAACACCTGACTTTTCCACAAAAACTTCCACTGTTACCGTTAGAGTTGGTCTTGAGTATACAAATGAAGCAGGACTTCAGATCTGTCAAAACCAAGATGTTCTATAGAAACATCTTAGTTTTAACAAGCCTCCTGCCAGCTCAGCTCATGGGTTTCTGGGAAGTCCAAGTCAACAGGATCCACAGCTGTGAGACTACCTTGCCAGGAAGTGGGAAGCTGTGAACCTGAGAGGTTGGGCTTCCAGGATCCATTTTCTTAAAATGTTGTCTGAAATTAATCGCTTGGATTCTGGCAGGGACAAAATTGTTTGGATTTTCCTTTGTGGCAGATTTAAAAAAAAAAAATCTCCTTTGAAATCTAAGACTGAATTCATTTATTCTTGCAGACTCCACATGTTGAAGTACAGGTTTGCACCCAGAGACAAAGTCCCTCTGGACAATTTTGAAAACTACTGTGTATAAAGGCAGTTGTGCAACCCAAATAGATTAATGCAAAATAGTTTCTAAACAAAGTGTTTTCCAAAGTTTCCCAGAGAGGGATCAGCAGCTCATAATAAAGAAAAATGCTAATGATATGGTCCAGAGAAAAACACGTGGCAAAAATAAATTGAAATGCAGTTCATCACCATTGTGCAAGCAGCTGATCATAACTGACTAATCATAACTAATCCTCAGTATCTGCAGTGGGAGGAGGAAGAAAATCATTAATTACAGTGATAATTAATGTCTGTGATCGAAAGAATGGTTTAACCTTGACATAAGGGGAAATTGGATTTAGGTCCAAAGCTACCCAAAGCGAGAAGCAGCAGCATAAAAATGGATGTGCCTGTTATCACAAATCCTTTCGAGATGGTGGTATGTTGCAGACCACAGATAACAAAACAGCAAGGATAAAATTAAAAAGAATATATTTAAATTAGAACAAAACAAGCACCAGTTTTCTCCCTGAAGCTTTAACAGTCCTCCCAAAACTGAAATATTGATTAGCACTTCTGACCAGCTCCCATGCTGGGTTCCTCCCTCCCCCTAACCGCCACTTAAAAATTCTTAAGGAGCTTATACAATTTAACAGATGCTGGCAATATAACAACAACCACAAAACAACCACCCAAACCTGCTAAACTTCGAAGATATGATGTGATGGGTTAAATATTAAGTTTATTTACCATATTTACTCAAATCCAAGATGAGGTTCTCCCCACCATTTAACATGCCTGCCTCCCACTCCCCACCTCCCACCTTCCCCCTACCACTTTCCCCTCCACACCTCTGCCCCACCTACCCACCTATTACTTACCCTACCTCCAACTCTGGCATGGCTCCGGCCCCTCTCCAGTTTTTTGGCATAGAGCATGCACTTGCTTTAACCCAGTAAGAATTGATGCAGCAGCTCTGTTTCAGCTACTAGACCAGGCTCGGGCCAAAGAAAACATGTGCTTCATGCCCCAGGCCAGAGCAGGGCCAGAGTCATGCCAGAGCTGGAGCAAGTGTGAATGGTACACAGGTGGGGGGGAGCAGGCAGTGGGCAGAGGCTGAGAGGGCAGGCAGCATGAGGTACCAGGTGGGGAAGCAGGCACCAGAGGGAGGGCAGATGCCAGGGAGTGCAGGCCTGGGGCACAGAGCACATGTTTGCTTTGGTCTGGTGGCAGCCAATGAAGTGGTGGCAGTTCTGCAGGTAGCAGCAAGAGAGCAAGTGGTAGGGGGGCAGAGGGCAAGGTGTGTGCATGGGGGGGTGCAAGAGGCAGGTGTCAAGCTGCTCAACTCCCCTACCATATATGCCCCTGCCACTGCTTTCCCTGCTGCAGCAATGGGGGGGGGGGGAGGGGGAATTTAAGACAACCTCTGGTAATTACATTCTATACCTGGAATATTACAAAACAAATTATCCATGTATGGTAACTAATTATTGGGGGTCATCTTAAATTCAGAGTCATCTTGGATTCAGGTAAATATGGTAAATAAGAGTTGCTGGTTAAGGGACTATCATTGTGGTCCTAATTTTGAATTCACATATGCTAGTTTAGAAACAGGTTTAATTCCAGTGATGCAGTTGGAGCTTGATGTACCAATTTGCCTTCTATAATTGCAGTGATAGTTTCCACTGGCACAAAATCAAGGACTTTTAATTTGTAGGACACAAACAGCAGGTATGGATTTTCAAGCCAGATGCTGTCACCATTTTCCTGAACAAGTGGTACCTTGTGCAGTGAGAAACCCCATTAAAATCAACATGTTTGGGTGATCTGTTAAGGTTTGCTTAGCTTAATATTACTCTCTGATATAATTTGCACAACTGTATTCAGCATTCCCACCCTGCTTGCTAAAAAGGCATTTTGACGACTCAAAAATCACCTAAGTGATTTTTCTTCCCAACCTATCCTGTTTGCAACCAACTTGTATACTATTTTTCCTCTCCCACTCATTCCTTCTATAGAAAATAGTCCCGGACAGAAATTGCCTGTTATCTACACACATGTATCCTATGACACAAACTAGAAAAATCAGCTCAGTGCTTCTTTTTACAGCTCCTGTCTACCCAACTGCAGCAAAAGATAATATCAGTCTGATAATCAGGCAGGCTTCTAACCTCTACTGCATTTTTTATTCAGTAGTACCCCTGTATCATCAGTCCCTGCCAAACCCATCTGCACAAGTGTTCCTGATTAGCCTCCACATTGGGGTTATTAGTAGACTATAAAGTATGTACCACAGTACTCCTTCCTATGAGCTCCTAGCTTTCTGTTTTGCTTGCAAAAACTCAGGAGCTGCAAGAAGATGAGCAAGTCTACTGCATTTTTTTTGACAGAGCTATTACAACTCAGTGACTCCACCTTCACTCTAAGCAAATTATTGATGTGTATATGACCTCCATAGAGCCTTTAAGTGTGCTAAGCACTTAAGCAAGGAGGCAAGGTCTCTACCCTGAAGAATCTGCAGATTAAATGGAATATTAATGCTGATTCACAGCTAAAAATATGGGTAGAGATAACTAGTGTTTATGTTGCAAAACTCTTTGTTTGTAGGAAAGTAATGGAAATAAAATGTGAACATCTACACTGGAGATTACATTTAAGATGCTCATGTGCGCTCAGCGTTGGATGAACGTGGTAATAGTTCTCCACACCATTGTGTAAGCAGCTGGAGTTCAGCCCATTTCTTTTTCCAGAGTGTGCTTTTTTTCTTGCTTAGTCATTTATGCTTCAGCAAAGGCAGTGCAGGTGGATACAAGATTAACTAGAAAGGAAATGGTTTACACTCACTTTGCAGAGTGCTACGATGAGGTGAGATTCAAGTCAATGGATCTCACTTCCTTTCTCCCAGGAAGCTCCTAGGTTAGGAGCAGAAGGTGCATGAGGAAGGACACTGTTGAGGTTTGAATAGAAATTGCTTTCATATTTTGATAGATATGATAGCATCTTTGAAAGGGAGGTAAAATTGGGATAAAAAATTATGACTTGGGTTCTGAGCACAATGCGAAAGCCCATAAACATGGGAAAGGAGGAAGATTTAATAAAAATTTCATAAGGATTATAAACTAAGCATTTTAAGAGAGGACACAAGTAAAAGACTGGTGGCATGGTTCTTGTAATTAACATACAGGAGGTGTGCAGTGAAGCAGGAAACAAAGCCAATTGCTTCCATTGTACCTGTGAAGTGGATTAATTAGCAATAGCTAGACAGGCTGGAGTGGCTTATTGTGATTATAAAATGGATATTTTAAAAAGGAGAACTCTACATGATTACAAATACATCATTCAGCAAAGTTTGGAATATTTTAGGGTTCAGCATTTTCTAGTTTATTTGTTGATCCACCTCACTAGCACCTTCCTGTGGCTAGCCTGCTTGAAAATTCCTCTTGGAACAAAGATCTAAAATCATTTCAGCTTCTTTCTAATTCTAGTCATTCAAACAGGCACTTGGGAGGACAATGCCAATTAAGCTCCTTTGATTTGCCTTTTATCATTCTTTTGGTTCAAGTCCCCACCTTCTTATTCCACTAATCAACTCCCTTCTGAGGACTTGCTGGGCTTTTTTCTATATTAGCAAAATAGTCCCCTCATTCACAACCAGTGCAACAGCGCAGCTGTGGAGCATTGTCACTAGAGGTTCCATAAGTCCCATCTGCAATATTCTAGTATGGACAAATATCCTCTATCAGTGCTAAAGGAATCGGAGAGAATTTGAAAAAAATCTTTGGCAGACAAGTATCTTTAATTTTGACAGTGTCTGGAACACTATGTTACTACACTACACTGCATTTGTGTATGTGTGGGCACATACATTATTATAACTAAACAACAGCTTCCAGAAGAGGTCTGAAAAGCTACTGTTTTTTAAGACAAACCCTCCCACTCACTCACCAGGTGGCATAAAGCCTTTCCTCCTCCCATATGTATTGTGGACTAGCAGGAGAAGCTATGGAGTCAGAAGACCTGGATTCTAGTCTTGGCTGTGCCATAGTGAACACGGACCTTACAGCCTTTGCTTCCCTCCCTCCTGCCCTTTGGTCAATCCTTTCCATCAAGCACATAAGTTATTTAGGCAAGGACTGTCTCTTGTTACTCATCTGAACAGTGCCCACCACCATCAATTCGTGTCATGGCAAAACCTCTGGAAAAAAACTCAGTGAGCCCCACCAGATATTGTTGTCTGAAGTGTAACTAATGTGGACTCAGTTTGCAGAAGAGCTTCTGGCTTTCTAACCATTGTGCTGTCTAACCTTGCTCAGGGCAAGCCTAATCAGCACAGCACTTCAAACACTTGTGCAGCTGGCATCCTATTTACACTATGGTTCTTGAGGCTGCTAACACGGGGG
>NW_005842253.1:1136271-1150714 GCF_000455745.1 Alligator sinensis
TTTTCTGCATTTTGTTATGAACTTGTTATGAAGGCATCTCTATACCAAAAGTCACCTTTTGATGAAGGTGAGGAATATCCCCACTGGGGAGACCTGTCGTCACTAAAGAACTGGAAATTCAGATGTAAAATACACATTATTAAAAAAAGTTTAACTATAGCTATTGCTCAGTTCAAATTTTACCTCCATACATTTCAGACTAACCCATGCAGATAAGGGGATGGACTTGAGACTCAGCTCAAATTTGGGAGACAGACTCAACGTCTATGTCTGCTCTACCACGTGTATCTTGCGGACTCTTACTCTGTGCCTCAGTTTTCCATTTGAAATATAGACGTAATAGTATATTTTGTCTCACAAGAATGCTGTTACACTTGCAGTTACTATGGTGATGGGGTAACACTAATCCCTAGGACAATGACATGAAGGCTGACTGGTGGGTTTAAAAGCCAGGGGTTGGAACTTCCTCACAGAAGAAACTTTGGGAAAGATCTGTGAGGATTTCCAGTAGCAAAACAATGGATAAAACCTATTGATACAATTTATTTTACAAAAAGACCTTTTTCCAAAGTCTAGACTATTAAGAAACTAAATCATGGGATGAGATATTATGGATTAGAAACTGGATAAAAGATGTAACAGAATAAAAAGCTGTGCAGCATAAAACTTCAAATTTGAACATGGAGTAAGATCAACAGCAGAATCCCAATATTTATAATATACACACTGAGATAAGTGAAACAACTGAAGGAAAAAAAAAAAAGAAAACACAGAAATAATGATTTCACCCCTCCCCTCAACAGACACCCTTCTTAAATTAACCCAGAAAAGTCAATGCCACAAGATATTAAGGAACAGACATTTATATGGATGTGTGTCAGTTGTTATACAAAAAAGCATTATCCTAATGCCTTAGGTCATAAAACAGTCATCTAATGCCAGAACTTCCTCTATTGTTAACTTATTTCACAGTGCCCGTGAGAGGATTTCTTACATCTTTTTCTTTAGACAGTGGACACTCTCAGCACAAAATACCTATGTTGATCTATCATTGATCTGATGTAGGATACTAACCACTGCATTGTAGTGGACATATTACATCTACTAAGCAATCTCCACAGAGCTGATATGCAGGAATTATGTACATCATGCCAACCCAGTGATCCATACATATACTCTTAGGAAAGGGAGACTGCCAAGCAAACAGAAGATAGCTCTCTCCACCTTGAAAAATGGGTATATAAATGAAGGGTGTGTAGTCTTCAGGTTTCCTGTGGCGTGGGTTTTAAACCCGGTATGTACACTGTGTGACTTTACCCACAGATTTTAGAATACAGCTGAACTGTGATCAGTCTGAGGGTTTTATAGTCAAGAAGGACTTTTTTGATTTCCTGTATAAACATACAGCAAGAACCTCACCAATTCATTTACCTTGAGTTTTGGTTTGAGCTCACAAAAGCTATTAAGTGTGATGAAGGTGAATTCTTTTGCTTTTGTTTAGTGGGGTGGATGGATGGGTCTGACTTGGAAACAGGATACTCAAGTCTAGAGCTAGGAGACCTTGAAAATATCCAACAGTTGGATTACCATCCAAATAAAAAGCCAGCATGGACGGGCCAGTTCTTTGAGCCTGTCTGTTGCGTGGTAAAATTCATAGGGTTAGGAGAGTGGCCCTTTACCTAGTTTTGCTGCTCCCTGAATAGGTACTCAGAGAAATCTTGAGTCTGCAATAGCTTAAACTGCAATACCTGCAATGGCTTCAGAAACTGTTATTTGCTATAATGACATTCCAACAAGTGACATTACAAGTGTAGCTGTCCAGTGTGCAAGAATACTTTAGGCACAAGCAGAGGGAAGATGGTATAATAGGGCTTCGATAGGCAAATCCATGCCACCAGAACATAAAAAATGCCACGTACTGGGTCCAACCCTAAGTCCAGAGATGGCTTTATGGAAAATGGTGCCCTTTGCGAAATTGTATTTTGGTGTCTTCCCCCACCTGCATTCCCCTCTCCCCAAGCCAACAGCACTGCTGAAGGCAGAGGCAGACAAGGATGCAGGGCACAGTCTGGCAGGGAGGTGGAGCAGCATGGTGCTCCAGCCATAGGTGAGCAGGCAGGCAGACACCACTGCTGCCACCTACACTGCCCAGCCCAGCTTCTCCTAAGCAGCAGCTGAAGCATGCAGGAGCTGGGGGATGCAGGGCACTGCTCCTCCTGCCTGGGAGAGGGATCTGTCAGGGTGGGATGGGGGAGAGCGGTGCTGTGAGCATGGGCTGCTCACATGTGTATGTGCATGTGTGTAGCACCCCTCTGGACCATGGTGCCTTGGACGGTTGCCCACATTGCCCACGCCTATCATGTTTCACGTAGGGTTAAACCTGGGCAACTGTGGGCCCTTGTACACATGATGAAACTGCCCCTTTTAGTGATTTAATTGCCCTTTTTAACGATTTAATTGTGTAACAGTGTACACCTTCGGCTGTGTATTTTGATTTAACTGACTTTATGTAGCAAAATAAAGTACATCCCAGGTGTCTGGGCAGATTCACAGGTAACATCCACAGACTCCTTAGATACATTCAAAGGACAGTGGGTGCTAGCCTGCATTCTCTGCACAGTATCCCCTCTGGGGTCCCTAATTATTAACATCTGACCTCCTGTTTTTTCATTTATTGCCTCCAGTATTTAGTTTTAACAAATTTTCCTCCAACCACTGAAAGAAGCTTATTGGGTTCTTGGTGGGTATAGGCCCATTGTTCAAGTATAACAAATAGGCCTGGCTCACAAAGTGTCAAAGAGCATGTGGTGTGAAGGGTGAACAGGGCATGACCAAAATTTTTCATGCCCTGCTCCTCTCCCGGTTCAGCTTCCAGCATTCATAGGTTTAGGAAGTTCTGATTTAGAGTCTGTACACCTATCTTTTATAGTCAATATTTACTGATGGACCTTTTCTATAATAACTGGTCTAACCCCTTTTGAATTTGGTGAAGTTACCAGCCTCCACAACAGCCTGTGGCAATGAACTCCACAAGTTAATTAGATGCTGTGTGAAAAAGGACTTATTTTTGTTAGTTTTAAACCTACTACCAATCAAACCAGTTTAATTTATATACTCTTATTTCTGGTATTATGAGAGATAGGGATTTATTATTTGCCATTTAGTTTTTCTGTACCATTTAATATTTTGTAAATCTCTATCAAGTTTCTCTTTTCCAAGCTAGAAAGTCCTACCCTGTTTAGTTTATGGAGGGGCACATGTTGAAACCCCTCCATATTCCTGATCATTCTTGTTGCCATTCTTTGTATCTTTACTACCTATTCTATATCTCTTTTGATGCCATTGGTGAATACCTCCTGCAAAGTGACTGCTCAAGTTATCCATGGATAGCAGCTTTAAAAGCACTTCACAGTGGCATAAAACACACTCACCAGACTGATGTTCCAATTCTAGTGCATTTGAATAGAACTTTTTCCTGTTCTCCCATCACAGATTTTAGTGTTAATGGTAAACTTTACTATCCCACCATGAATTCTCATTCTCTTGCGTGTCATTTCCCCAATACCTAATCTGTCTAATTACACATACAAAGAAATTAGTGTAATTAATACTATGTTTAAAATCATCCTGATTTAGTAAAGCTCATGTATGACTTAAAGTACTGCATATTTTTAAATGAAACATGAGCCATTTCAGTTTTGCCTTTATGTTTTTTAGATAATACTTAAAAGCAGCAATTCAGGTTGTTTATATAGTTCAAAGGCTTATATTAACCTTGTTGAAGAGCTCCATGCAGTGAGCTGTAACATTGCATTTCTTTACTTCTAACTCAGCTTCAGTCAGGTAAGCTGCAACTTTTAAATCTCTCGTGCTGCACTGAGGAATTTGCCTTCTGTGATACTATGGTATAGAATATCTCAAGCCTCACTGTAGAAGCTAACTGGGTGAGAAAGGAGGCACGTCCAGAGCAGCTGCAGAAGCCAAGGTTTCCACAGTTTTGGCTGCTTGCCTGCTGTAGTTTAGGACACTGGCAGTCCCTAAAATAAATAAGCTTAAAGCACACGCCAACCAAAAATGAACTGCTCTAAAATTAAAGCAGCCAGAACTGCTATTTCTTCAGTCCATTTTACATCCAACGATCAGAGAGCAGAACAGTGGCACAGTTTAGTTGGGTAACTGGAGTGATTCATTACTTAGGGCATATTTAAAAAAAAACCCAAAGAGTTCTCTCTACACCAGTGTAACTTTACCAGGGGAAATAATAAAGAAGGCAGATCCTCAGACAAGATGGAATACTAATTTTCTCTCTTGCTTGCTTGCTTGCTTGCTTGCTTACACACACACACACACACACACACACACACACAGTGATTATCAATGAAATTATGTTTTAATGTCAATATAGCAGAGAGCCAGGGCTTCATCTAAATAATCTGGAAGGAATTTCTACAGTGTAGACATATCCTGTATGAATTTATTTCAAATTCTTGTCACTCTTTGAAATGTGAATATGCAGAATTTAAGATGTTATGAAGGCAAGAATTATTTCCACTGAATCGTTTTTAACTATTTGGTGATAAATTACTGACTACCCTTAGTCTATTTTCAAGCTGTTGGGACAAGCAGTCCTTCATTAGCACTCACCCATAAACAGATTAAAACAATACAATTTTATGATAAGCTTTGGTAAAACAATACCACAAAGTAAAATTATGGGAGGGGAAAATGCCAGAAAAAAGAAGCAAAGGAGTAAAGAAAAATAAGTGCAATTCAAAAGTAAGATACCAAAATGAGATCAAAATCAAAATGGAGAATAAAAAAAAAAAATGATGATAGGGCCAAATCTTCATTCCTTATTCATGAAAGGACTGCAAAGTACTCAGCAAAATTCTCTCCTTATTCATGTAAGGACCTAAAGGGAACACTTGGGTCATTGAGTCCTAATCACAGGAAATTGTGCCTCAATCTTTCATAAATTGATCATGCCCTTCCTTAGTAGTTGGTTACTTCTATTGGAAAAATGTTCCAGAACCTCACTGCCAGAAACCTTTGAACTGACAGCCTATATTTATTCATGGCTAGTTTATACCCATTACTTCTTATGTCCACATAGAACTATTTGTGATAAATGGTGTTCTCCCTTGTTTTACTTCTTTTGTCCTTATAGACAGCTATTGCAGCTTATGACAGCTCAACCTTCATTTTGCCAGGCTTGATAAACTGCTCTAGTCTCCTCTTGTGGGGTAGATTTTCCACTTCCCAATCGACTTGGTAGCCTTTCCTGATGCCTATTCAGTTTGAATTCAATGTCCTTGAACATTAGTGACTGTACTCAGTTCTTATCAGCACCTCCTACAATGGCTCTTAATACTTCCTTGTCTCTTCTGGACTTTGTAGAGTAAAGCCTTTATGTGTTCCTTAAGGGCTTTTTTCTTCTTCAGATAAACATCAATATATTTAAATATGTACATTAATACAAGTAGCATACATACCTGTGCAAGCTTTTCCTAAAGGGTTTTTAATATGCCAAAGTCCATTCTTCCAGTTCATTATCTGCTGGTTTAAGAGTCCTAAACTCTGGCCTTTACAACAGTACAAGCTAGCATGGTCAGTAAACATTTAAAAGGGAAAATAAATAAGCAAAGGCAAAATCCTTCTTTTCTATGTAATATACTGGAAGGCACTAAGTGCCTTGACTTCAGTGGAAGTGGATAAGCATGATGTCAGAGGAGATACTTCATACTTAGCAGGATCACTTTCACTTTTATGTATGGGGTTAAACCTAGCAATATGACACACAGAACTCCTGTTATGTTATGTAGTACTCCACGTTCTGTTCCAGTTGCTTAAGAACTGATGCCAAGGGAGCCTTCTCTCCAATTCTTCTTATTCTTCCATAATCGGACCAAATTTCTGATGGCATTTACCACAGCTCCACATGATCGTTTACATATCATCATTACCAGAGTCAGAACATAAAAAAGAATCATACGGGCTTCATACAATGGTCCACTCCTTGGTTGCAAATATTCTCTGAACAAATAATTATCAAAAAAAGAAGCTGCATGTTCACTGTGGAACTGGGAAGAACAATGCTCACTACCAATTATTCCATGTTTAAATGCAGAATCTGAAAATTAAGCCATAGTTACTCTTCTGTAAACAAAATGTAACAATTTCTTAAAAATTGAAAACTCCAAAATATTTTGCAGTTGACAATAAGATAACATTTATACATTATTGTAAGGAAGCACAATCTAGTTATCAAAGCAGAGCAGTCTGCTCTGTTTCTGTCATTAGGTACCTGTTGTACTTTGGGCAACCCATTTTACAGATGAGGAAACTGTGGCAGTCACTTAGCTTTCCTGTACCCCAGTTTTTCCACTACATAATTTAATGCTGATTGTTAGTGGCTATGGTTTTCTAACACCTGTCTCCCATCCAACTTTTTTGGGGGAGGGGGGAGGGGAGAGGGAGATACTTTAGAAGAGTCTTTAAATATTAGTTTTAGTAGAAGACAAGATTTTTCCACTGTATTCCAACTATATACACTAATTTCAAGCAACATTAGGTTTTGGTTAAGTTGGCCAAATGTTTTATATTTAGGTACATAATGTAAAACAGCTGACAATTTATGTAATTCTTTTGGTGTGGAATTAGATTAACAAACAGATTGCTCAACTTCGGGTTTTACTAGATGTATTAAAAAAAAGAAAAACAGAATTGGGGGTGGGGGAGAAGGTTTGCCATTTAAGGCAGATATTTGATTGGATTAAATAAAGCTTCCCTTCTAATTAGAACTGCTGAAGCAATGTTTTAGAGTCAGAATTCCATGTCTAATTCTCTGTGATGTATGTCAGTTCAAATGACCTCCATTTCCTGAGTTCAGTCAAACATGTTACTGATCCTTCATGCACAAACAGAAAGCTCAGATTGAAAACACAGAAATAGCACTTTAAACCTATTCACCTAAAACAGGCAAGAACAAAACCATTCATTGCCTGTAATTTCTGTATTTCCAAAATACAGAAACTTTTCTCCTTTTTAAAGTATATTTAATGCTAAGAAAATCGTTTGATTGGCAGCAAGTGACACTAAGTGGTATTTTTCCACTAAGCAAGTTTGCGATGGGCAATGGCAATTCAAGCAACGTATACTGCTGATACAGTTTTACCTTGCAGGGATCATATCTTGGTAAATACAGGTTGGGGGAAAAAATAGTAGTCCAGTCACCCATATCTATTCGTAGCCTTTCAGCTAAAACTCCCAACAAAAATATCCCTTAGTGACACACGATGTTCACGTGGTTGTACAAATTAGTCAGTAATCTGTGGATATCAAAAGCTACCTCTTTCTTGTAAATATCGGTAGTGTAAACCACTACATTCAGAGTTGCTGGTCTGAGGATTTACTGCAGCAGGTAAATTACTACTGCCAGTATGGTAAGAGCAAGAAGTGTTTTTTTTGGGAAACCTTCATCTTCACAAGATGCTGTGCAGTTTCCCCATTCTCACTTAACCCCCCTCCAACAGGACTGATTTACAGCTGAAATCAATCCAGAAAGATGCAAACAAAGCCAGCTACTACTAACATCCCAAGGGTTTAGTCCTCAAGGAAGAGAGAAAACATAGAAACCACACTGAAAATGGGACTAGTGACAATGATAAATAAATCAGCAGGGACAATTAAATCACAAGGCTAAAATCTGAACTGTATACATGTTTAGATCCCAATTTTCTAGGGCTCCTAAGTGAAATGGTTTAGTATCTATAGTCAGCATCCTCAAAATATAAGGATCACACCCTCTGCAGTTATGGTTGCAAAGCAGATTCTTTTACAATTGCACATTTGGTTTGGAATTTCCAGCACTTGGTTTATGCCTGAAGGTAAAATGAGGAAAGCTTAAATAAAACATCTGAGTTACTGGGGCACACGTGGAAGATCCCTAACTACCAATATCTTACATGGGTCTGCAGCAATCTTCCTGTCTAGACTTGAACAGGAATAATCACTTTTGGACATAGTCAGTAGATAGCTGCTAAGATTTTTTTACTAGAGCTTACAAAGCCCTGTTCTGGGACATCACAGCACACTCTCCATTCAACCTGACAGAGAAATTATTGCTAAAATAACAGAAGATAGTAGAACAGTCTGTGTAAGGGTCTGCATGAAATGAAAGATATTTCATTAAGATTAAACCTACGTTAATATTAGGATATCAAAAAAAGAAAAGAAATAAAAAGGTATAAAATATAAAAGTGAGTAGTTAACTACTTCTATTAATTAAAATCTTCATTTAAAGTATTTCCAATAATTTCCTATTGTAAACAAAATACCTTATTCTAATCTAAACTCAAGGACCCTACACAAAATTGTCACCAGACAAACACAATCAATTAATGTGGGAGTTCACCATTCTTCTGTTTCATTGATGTGGGTAGAGGTCACTTCAAAGCCTAATTGGGCCCACTGACATTATCACAATGAAGAAGAATACATAAAAAGAATGATTGTTCTTCTTGTCTCTTTCTCCACCTGTAACATGGGAATGAGAGCATCTACTCATATCCTTCATGATGCTATAGTGTGGACATTGGTTCTCACAATGCAAAGAACATAGCAATAAAGAAGAATTTTCCTATTTTTAACTTAGCCTCAAAAAATAATTTTCAAGACTCCATGAACAGATGACTGGAGGCTGTAACTAAAGTCACTAAGGCAGGTCTATGAGGAAAAAACTGACTGGCATAGCTATTGCACCACTGTAGTAATTATATCAGAATTAATTTCACTTTTCTCCCAGAAAAGGAGTCTCCATGTTAGGAGTTACGCCACTGTTTCTATATTGGAATAATTATTTCACTATTATTATTCAGGCTAATTTCCTCACAGTAGACAAGCACTAAAAAGCCAGAAAATCCAAGTGTTATAGATTAAAAACTTCAACCTTACTAACATTTGGTTAATGAATAAGTAGACCGAGGCCTGCAAAACTGGATCAATATTCCAACAAGAATATTAATTTCAATGCATGGGTGTGCTGGAAATGCAGCCCCATGTTTTCAGTTAAAGAGTTTGTTATTATGTGAACCATAAGTCACACAAGATTAAGTAACAGCTTTGTTAATACTAAAAGTTAGAAAATGCTAACATTTGCAAAATTGTCATTTTAACTCTACATCGGCAGTACTTTGATGCAGTTTTTTCCCTTCTTCCCCAGCAATTACACTTGCAAATAACCTTTTTGTCCAGTTGGTGCTACTGCTGTTTCAATTAAGGGTCTATCAATGGCATTGTGATATGTAAATTGGCTGCTGCATAGAACTAACATTATCACCCTCTTAAACATGCATGTTGCTATTAATACAGCAAAATCATGCTGAAATCCAATTTTCTTTGCATTGTGACAAACAACGTCCACACTACAGCATCGTGAAGGATATGAGTAGATGCTCTCGTTCCCATTTTACAGGTGGAGAAAGAGACAAGAAACTGAAATAGAGTCACAGAAAAACCGTGGCAGAATCAGGACTGGAACTCAGGGCCCTCTGTTTAGCCTTCCAAAGCGTGCAGCTTTCCTTTGGATTGACTTCTAAGGGTAAATGTAGCCATTTCAGTTGTTTATGCATAACAACAACAACGCTGATTCATCTCAGGCAGTTAGGACTAAAGTCCTACAATATTTGTATTGCTTTTTGATCCACAGTAATTTAAGGGCTCTAAGACAGACAGAAAGAAAAATTTATTACTGTACATACTAATTTCAATTAACACACAGCCTAGCTTTTTGCTAGTAAAACTCCGAAGTCCCTGTGGCTTCTACAAATCCCTTATCAGCAAAGATAGCCACATTGGGAAAATTGAGGCCCAAGCGAAAGGAGGAATTAATGCTGAAACTCCATTCTTAATGCACCCTATTATGGCAACTTAGCAGTTTGAACGTGGTGTACATACAAAGTGAGGTGGGAAGGTCACATGGTACATGGATCAAGCTTGCTTCATAGCTGGGCGCGCTCTGACACTCACTGGTATTTTGTTTAAGACAGGTATGTTACTGAATTCCTACTTGTTTTAGTGCCTGCTTTTGGCAAATCTGCTCTGCATTGATTCAGCAGGGATGGCTAAAGACATGTTAAAGCCAAGTCTCCCATAAAACACAATCATGAGTCACTAAAGAGAAGGATTGTAGTCAGCAGTAGAAGCTTTTGAGGGTAGGGGAGGTCAAAAAGCAGAAGACTGCTGTCAATCATTGCTCTCTTTGAAATGCAGATTCATCAGGACTGATTGTGAAAGGTAAAGCTGTTTGGGAAATGGGCTTTTAGTCCCACAAAAAATTAAGATTTCAAAGAGTTTACTGTCACCTCCACAAGGCATTGGGCTAAAATACCCGAAATACTGGTCTCCCATGGCTAAAAAGGAGACTAAGAAAAAAAAAACCATCCTCTCAACATAAGCTTTATGCAGCCTAAGAAATTACCTTCTAGAAATGCAACTATTATTAAGTGACAGTGGCTTTTGGACAGTCCTGTCAAATTAGAAATAACCAGAGAAATTCCATGGTTAAACTGCCAACTCTTGCTGTTTGTCATACTAATTATTAGTACATTAGCAGGACACATTGTTTAATTTTATCTGCAGTTATATTCTCTGATTTAGCAAAGTCAGATTTAAACTTCTAAACTTAAGAGTATCGTTTGGTAGCTCCACGCCCTGACGCTCAGGCCAAAAGTTCTATTAACCAAAGGGACTAGCATGTGCTGATCTAAGTAAGCATGCCAGGCTAGATTGTGGCCGCTGACCCAACTCCCATAGCAGGGAACTTTCCATGCAGACAAGGGACAGATGTACCTCTCGTGCACTGTTTTCCATCCCCTCTGAAGCTTGCAAAGTTGCATCCTCAGCTGCAGTTCTTTATGGAGGGAGCAGGAAGGGGTTGCAGTGAAAATGGGGTTGGATTCCATTGTTCTCTGCTCTCACTAGCCTAAAACAATTTACTGGAGAAAGCAGGATAAATTTCATATTTAATGAGCTCCAATGACTTCCCTTCCCCAGGGCAGAGGCTCAGGGGCAGTCGTGATCGAGGCAGGTTAATCGATCCAATGGAGCCAGGACCAGCGCCTGGGTGGAGGACGCATGCCATAAGGAAGAAAACCCAGTCACCCTGGCAGCATGTCATGGGAGCTCCCATCAGATATTTCCATGGGAAAATCCCTCTCACAGGTTAACAGGCCCTATCTTCAGGGCAACAGCATTATTTTGGTAAAATTTACACTAACCGAAGTATCTGTATGAAATATCACAAGTTGTCTAAAGTATTGTTTCCAATTTCTACACACAACCATTAAAACCCAGTCCAGTGCAGAGATCGATGACTACCCATTAAATTACCACTCTGTTTTCAAATTGGCATTCGTAAGACTGCTGCATCTCTCTCATACCTATGGGTTACACAAAGTGAAACCAACTCCTTTCTTTATGAAAGTGAAAGACAGGCAACGACAGTAGTAGACAGGTATGGTTCTCTAGCATGCCACTGTACCCTTTTGAGCCCTGCTGTTTCATGAAGTGATTGATACCTTTTAAAAAGTTAAAACACCTACACAGTTGGTCTCTTTAAATGAATTTAATTAACTGGCATGGATGGGTTGAAGAAAGAATTTGGTTCTACTGTATGTTTTTGGACTGTGCTAAATAAACTTGCTATCCAATCTATAGATATATATCCATCTCTACATACATACATACAGAGAGAGAGAGATGGATATATAATCTATATATCTATATCTATTTAGAAAATGTGCCATTCCCAAGGGACCCCACGTGGATTTGACAAGAGAGAACAGGCATGGTGTTAACACTCAGATGTAAAGCAATCTCACTTGGTCTCAGAATTTTTACTAACAACAAACATGCCGCAAGGCATTCGATATAATAAGAGGAATTTGGATTTTTTTAAAGGCTTAGTCAGGATCAAATGGTTAAATAGAACTCAAATCCATGACACTGATCAAAACAGACTGTCCGGCTTGAAACTTATAGAAGAAGAAACTATAGTATTAATAGACTTGGGCAGGGAACAAAAAACAAAACACAAAATGGATATGACTACACATCAGATTTGAGAATATTTTTTACCAAACACAAACCAGAAAAAGTAAAAAAAGGAAAGAAAGAGAAGACAGGCCTATTGAGAGAAACACTGGGAATGCAGACTGAATGTACTTTTAAGTTGGAAACTAAAAACCCCCCAAATTTTCACAAAGCACTGAAATTTACTTATGACAGAGTGGCTAGCACTAAATGATATCTTATGAAGAATGCTACTGAAGATTTCTTTATATACTTTAAGCATTTCCATTAAGCTTTGGCCTGATTAAACTTTTATCTTGAAGGAGCTCAAGATTCAAGCAGGCTATACAGTGTCAGACAAATATAGAAATCATTATAATACATTTGGGATCGTCTATGGGAGGATACTTTGTTTAGGTGAGCAAGTTACACTTCAGCCTACTGTGAGGATTTTCTCCAGTTGTATACTTCTGCATTTGTCATTTATCCTAATGAAAAAAGAAGTTTCACTCTTCAGGATTTGCCTAGTGGTCTAAGAAAAGAAGGCAACTCGTGCAAGAATCTGCATTAGGCTCCATCAAAACTGAATGATAACCTTTTTTGGCAGTAGTCCATAGGCAACTTCTTGAATTCCCCATGCATAAATTCAAAGTTGTGCTTTTGCAGGGATATTGTTTGTGAGGGCTGGTGTATGCTGACCCACTGCTAATGCCAGCATAGGAAACTTTCAAAGTGCCTGGCATTTAAACACACTTCCTGGAATTGTGTAGCTGGCTGACAAAAACAACCATGCTGCTTGATGTAGTCACTTCGAGTGCAACTTCCTTTGGTTGGGATTTTTTGTGGACACTTGGTGGTGATTTTTGGTAAATGAACCAAAATCCTGTATCTCACGCACAAGCGAACTTATTTGTTCTACTTTATTCTTTAAGCATTTGCACTAATGCAGGTGCATGTCATACTAATGCCTTAATGTCACAAGGGCAAAAGGGACAACATGTGCATATGCAGAACTTAATTCTCTAAAACAGACAAAGTCCTTCAAGTGTTCAACAAAGCAGAAGACCACAAGAAACCAAGCCTTCTGCCTTCTAAATGCTGACATGGGAACTGCTGAGGTTTTAACCTTAACAGCTTTTTTTCTAGATTTTTGTACTTGATTTTCCTTGTGCAAGAAAGGAGTGAATGCTACAAAGAGATCACTTAAGTGGCCAAATAATTTCAGGAGAAGCTCTGAGTTACACGTAGGCTGTATGCAGAGATAGCAAGGGGACTGGTACCATGTTTATCAGTGCCTCAATGCAGGTGCATGAGTTCCCATGAAGTGATATATGCTCTGGCTTTTTGAGAAACCCTGGGACAGCTTGTGTCACAACTGGTATCTGTGTAGGATCCTATTAGATACTGAAGACTGAGTATCTACTGAAGATCATGTACTATCCCAAACAGGTGTTTAAGGTTGTGTTCAGATATTACCCAGTCACAAATCTAAAGCAAGACAGTGGCAAACTATCAATAGCACTTACACTACTGTACAAAAAATGCTTGTCCTGGAAAAAGTTTGTATTTCCACTGAAATCTGAAAACAGCAGAGTCTCAATTGGGGGGAAGGGAGGAGTGTGACAGTGGTCTTCATGACTTAGACTAGAAAAAACATACAATTAATTTCAAAGCATTTTTCTGAACAGGGAAGAAACAGTTATTTTAATCTCCCCTTGAGTTACTAGAACAGTGTTTCTCAACCTGTGGGCTGCAATCCAAAAGCGGTTAGCGAGAAGATCTGAAAGGGTCATGAGCAAGTCCCAGAAAAGCAGGAGAGTGCGGGTTTCCCCATGCAGGCTGGCAGCATTCCAGCCTGCAAGGAGCTGCTTGGGGTGATTGGAGGCACTGGGTGCATGTGTGTCTGCGTGCGCACACACGTGGCTGGCATGCAGCTAGGCAGGACTGTGGGAGCAGCCCCAGCAAGCCACAGTAAGTGTACGGGGAGTGGGGGTTGGAGGTCTAGGGCTTGGGGAGTGTGTGTGTGTGTGTGTGCGTGTGTGTGCGTGTGTGTGCGCGTGTGTGTGTGCGTGTGTGTGTGCGTGCGTGTGTGTGTGCGTGCGTGTGTGTGTGTGCGTGTGGAGGGGATAGGTGTGGGAGCAGGTACCTGCTGGTGCTGGGGGAAGGTAGCTGGGTGCCGAGGCTGCGTCAGGGCACAGGGAGTGGAGGAGAGGCTCCTGCCCCTCCAGTGGTAGAAGGGGGTGGGGGTCTTTTGGGGGTGGCAGGGAGCTGTGTGGCTGAGCTGGTGGCACTGGGGTCAGTGCCTGTACTCACAGGGGCAGGGTGGCCAAGAGACGCAGCTCGGGGGTGGGGGATGGGGACCAGACTGCCAGGT
>NW_005842253.1:1150728-1162557 GCF_000455745.1 Alligator sinensis
GGGGGGGGGGCGCGGCACACACAGGCCTCCCCTCCTCCCCCCAGCCTGTGTCTAGGCCAAACTTGCTCCATTGCCACCTGCATGAGCTAGAGCTGCTGCAGGCACTGCGCGCCAGCTCTAGCAGGACGGGGGCAGCTGGGGGCCCCCCTACAGCCCTCCAGTAGGGCTGGGAGAAGCAGGTTGCTGTGGGTTGGAAGTGAGAGGCACCAGCATGGCCTGGGGGGTGGGGGTAGGGGACTGTGGTTTGAGAGCAAGGAGCACTGGCAAAGCCAGGGGGCTGTGGGTGGGGAGTGAGGAGCACTGGCAGGACTGGAGGGGCTGTGGCTTGGGAGTGAGGGGTACTGGCAGGACCAGGAGGCTGTGGCTTGGGAGTGAGGGGCATCTGCAGGGCCAGGGAGCTGTGGGTTGAGACTGGCCATCAATGTTTACAAATGGGCCCTAGTACAAAAAAAAAAGATTGAGAACCACCGCTCTAGAACTGGGGTTCCCAATTTTTTTTATGCTGGTCCAGTTTGCTGGGCAGAATTCCCGTCCAGAACACAGGTAAAGATACTTCCACCCCCTGGGCAGGGGAAGTAGAGCACCAAACCTCAACCGTGGCTGCCGCGGGCTCTGCGGGAGGAGTTACGGGCTCTCCGCCTGGCTCTGCGGGGCTGCGGTTCGCCGGTCCCCGGTTCCTTCCAGTCTGGCAGTTGACTGTCCTGTGGACCGGCAGCTGACTCTTCACAGCTGGGGGGTTGGGCACCCTTGCTCTAGGAAACCCTAAAATCCCACACACAAGTCTGAGAGGAAAAGTGAGTTTAACCTAC
The DNA here is from genome assembly GCF_000455745.1 of Alligator sinensis. Taxonomy (NCBI): domain Eukaryota; kingdom Metazoa; phylum Chordata; order Crocodylia; family Alligatoridae; genus Alligator; species Alligator sinensis. The sequence goes on from NW_005842253.1 coordinate 1,151,538, forward strand.
AGGCAGGACTGGCTCACTTCATAAATAGATCCTTGCCAGGAGACTACAGACAACAACCTGCTTCTGAAATGGGCAAGTCAGATACACAGGTAAGGAAGACCGATTTTGAGCCAGGCTTACAATGGGCAGAAACACTTTACCTTCATTTTATACAGCTGTCCTCAAACCATTCTCAGGGCACCCAAAATTTTATCTTGAGAGAGTCCCTTATATCATCATTGTTTTATCTTAGTTTCCATATTACAATCTTATAGCAAAAGATTGCAACTATTTTGAAGAAATTTTCTTCAAACATGCATATCTTGCCAGGATTGAACAGAGCCACTTAAATGCTTTATAAAAAATGCAACTAAAATGAAGTAGCTCAAATTCCTCTTTCTTCCTGCCACTAGATGATATGAGTTTTGTAAAAGGCCAAACTCATACATTTATATCTACTGTAATTACCCATGCATGAACTGCACACGTTTGAGAATTCAATGGTATTTTGAGACAAAGAGACCAATTCCCCACCATCCCCCCCTTCCACAAAGCCTTGTTTATTCATCATCATAAATATTTTTTTAAATGCTGTTTTCAAAGATTTTTTTCTACATTTTTATCAATTTAGAATAGGAAAGACATTGAGTCTAGATGTGACTTACTAGTTTCTCCAAACTGAAGACAAAAGAACTCTATAATATGAATATCTGCTTTAAAATAATTCTGAGCTAATCTAAATACTTTCTTTAGAAATGGATAGGAAGCCAGCCATATTCTTCAGAGGAATCTGACTGAAGGAAACAAAGTAGAAGCTGCCCAGAAAGAGAATACCTGGTTTACTTTCAATAACTAAATACAAGTGAAATGCAGATAGCATATGCAAAAGTAAGTTTGAAAATCTAAAACTTTGTGATATAGCAAAACCGCAAGATCAATTATCTTGGATCTAGATCTTATACAGGTACATGACATTTCTTTTTTTGAAAGGTTTTCAAGTTCTATGCAACAATAATGTTAACTACTAAAACATTACTTTATTGTGAACCACTGGAAACCAAGAAAGAGTGCTTTTACTCATCTCTTTTCACTATTTCTTTTTTTTAGGTGGCAGCTGAATTATACTTTGTATTGAATTTTAAGCAGGCATGGATTGGGATTTTAGAGTAAGCAAAAAGGAGCATGTACTGTCATGATACTTAAAGAGTAAAGCTAACTTCCTAGTACATGCAGGCAGCTAACTGCATGGGGGCAGTTTTGACCTCTCCCCCTCATTACTAAATCAGGACTATGAAAAAGATACCGAAGCTATATTTCAATTTTTAAAAATGAAACAACTAAGGAAGTTCAGAGTATTTCAAATTCAAATAAATTTGGAAAATACTGAACACTTCACAATTTTCAGTAATATAGTTTTCCGCCATCTTTAAATTAGTTATTAAGAAAATGTGAATACAAGATTAAATTAATTCATCTGTTGTTTGCAACAGGCTGAGATCCCATCTCAATACATTTTGGAGGACTGAACCGAGTATACACTGCCTTTTGTTTCAGATGACAGGAAAGTAGAACAAGTTAAGGCTACATCGCCATCCAAATTACCTGTTGAATGCTTGAAAACACAGCATTCCTAGTTGATTACCTCCACTCTGCCATTAAACAACTTCAAAAAGCTTTAATGTATGCAATGACAGCCACAGTTGTGTGATGCACATTTTCCAAGTTTTAATAGACACAAAAGTGAGTCCATTGTACTTAAGACACTACACTGATTTCATTCTATTGCGTGTCCTGCTCCAATTACATTTCTCAGAGTACAGTATTGAGTAAAAGTTTCATAGCTTTAAAATTAACAAGTGTGTGAAATCTGTAAGTAAAATAAGCAGCAGCAATAATTTTGGGTTTGTTTGTTTGTTTTATCAAGAGTAGCTAACATTTTAAGTAATAAATACATTCCAATTTGTGGTATTTACTATTCCCCTAGTTCATTGCAGTATTACTTGTCAATTCTCTTGCTTTAGGTTAAGATATCCTTAAGACTTTCCTGTCAGCCTCACACCAGAAGAGTCTCCTAACTCCAGTCCAGGTGCCCATCACCCTTCATAGATGATAAGCAGTGCAATCTGACAAGGAAACTCATCCTGCTGTCATGTATATGGCAACCACAAGATTCTCCTGGGGAGCATGTCAGGATGTTTACAGACTTCAGGAAACTCTAGGAGAACAGCTGTGCTCTTATCTTCTGTTACCTTGAAGAAAGTGAAAGAGGGAGAGGTTACTGCAAGTGGCACAGAACTGACCAATATTAGCTGAGAGGCACACGCTCCATACACTCCTTGGTTTCATTTAAAAATAGGCTGAAATTCTCTGGGTCTAAATTCACATAGCAAACTGAAGACTGTAGTTGTTACTGTTTTATAAAGAGACCCCTCAAGCTAACAGATTTTAAGAGAGAGCTGAAAGCAATGTTTGGCAGTATTTTTTTTTTTTGTGATGATAGCAGTCATGTAGTTCTGTTGGTGAACAGAATCCGTCAGATATCTAGCTTAGTATTAAAAGAAACACCCCCCCCCCCTTACACACTATACATACCGCTTCCCAGTAAGAGAAATATTATGAACTAATTAACCAGAAACCTGTGCAAGAAGAGTCCTATCAAAAGCATTTAGAATAAAGGTATAGCACCATATTGTCTTACTACCTGCACTTCTCAGGAAGTGGTGAAGCAAATGGAAGGTTTTTCTTGAAATCCAGTCTTGGAGTAACTTAAGTTTTTTTGCCTTGTTAGACAGGTTTATGATGCCAAATATCAACTGGATAATTTAGGGCCCACGTGGAAAAAAAAATACATTTGACAAATCAAATGCACCTCTATAATAAAAAGATGAGAGCCTGACTTTCAAAACAAGATTTTTTTCTTTTTAGAACAGAAAACAACTATATTTCACATTTCAAGTTTAATGGTATCCTAAAATGAAGGGAAATGACTGCATGATATTTCCATCAGATCTGTTCATATTGCATGTTTTCCTCTCAGTATTCTTGGAGGGACATTAATGCTCCCAACATCCCAAATCCAGGCCTCTGAGCAGAAATCATTCATACCGAACTACATCAAACTGACACTGTCCCATTTAACTGTTCTCCGAGGAATCAGACATTCTCAATGCTATTTGCATTTGGTTTTTCAAGTAAAAATGTTCCAACATAAAAAGAAGCTGTGAACTCAAAATATTCAAGGTGTTGTATTTGCCACTCTATGTTATGGAGCAGCGTCTGATAAAACCGTTAGGCAGACGGCAAGATTGTGGAACATGTCATCTGGTCTGCAGCAGTCTTGGGCAGACAACTCATGTGGTAGTCTTGGTTTGAAAAAATATACCCTTATTAAATATTGCCTATTCCAATCTTTCTGTTTTGCTAGCTTCGCTGTCCAAGATGAACTTACACTGTGCTGGAGAGTTGGGTTATATTTTAATGCAAACTATTTATCTTGAAGACTGACAGGAGTAAACACTACCCTGCTCCTTCACCTTTCTTAACTAGGCATATGAGTCAGTAGAGCAAGTGACAGAAAAGTGAGTGGAAAAACAGAGCAATGCAAGACTTAAATGTTAACACTTGTTAGCAGCAGAAAACAGGTCACCATAAAGAACTACAGATGCAATTCAAAACAGGCCTAACCTTAATAAAAAGTATTCAGTAATCAGTCCTAACCCAGGTTGACGCCTAGTAATTCACAATGAGTCAGTAATTTAAGATTTATGGCCTCAGATTTGTTTCCCAATTAATACCTTAAGTAGATGTAATATTACAGCTTAAAGATGAAAGTTATTTTAAAACCAGATCATAATTTAAGCCTAAAAATTTTGAGTTACAAAACTAAACACTCCTAAAAATTATTTCTTTTCACATCCCCCATGAACATCTACACCAGACACTACAATGTTTCAGCAAAAGACTGTACTCAAGGATTTCATGCACACATTGGCTACTGAGCAAATTCACAGCAAAAAACCAAACATACAAAAAACCAGTCGTTGTGCTACCAGTTTGTTGCAATGTCCTGCAGGTGGTTCTGTCTGCAGGGTGCAGGTGGTCTGTCTCCATAAGGGTGCAGAAGTTACCTGCAGCATACGTCTTGCAAAATGCAAACTCACAGTTTGAAAAGAGAAAAAGAGGTTAAATGCGACAGCAAGTAGGACTTTCAAAAGCACCAAAGTCAGTAACTTAGGTGCTTCAGATGATCCCACCCAGCTGTACCAAGTATGAATAACTAACATAATTTGCATTTATTTTGTTTGCAAACTTGTTTATTTAAAAAGGAAACAACAAAGCTAAACTGAAGCCATTTTCCAAACTGAAGTTATCATTGAGCACCATTTATTTCATGATATAATAGGGAATATTAAGCACATACAAACCAAACGGGTTTCTGGTGTTTTGAACTGTTGAAAAATTACTATTTAAAAAGCCACCATGTTCAACACACCAAAACACTGTACTGTGAGATACTTTCAACATAAGACTGCAAACACTGTGCCCCCTCCCCTGTTCTCTTTTTAGAATTCAGCCTGTTCAAGGGTGTTGCTTAAAGAAATTGTTCCAAGATGAAGATCACAGATTTTTTTCTTGCAGCTGAAATTTGATACTACTGGCCAAACTGCAAACTGGCTTTTACAATAGTTTTGATGAACTCTCTGTCCCTAAGTGGTGAAACCCTATAGCTTCTGCTCAGATTCAGCTACAGTTTTGGTGCCATTACCTAGTGGCAGATGCAATTACCTTGAATACAGGAGTGCATGGCTCAAAAATGAATTAGGAACTTTCTTCAAAGAGCAAAAATACCTACATTTAGCATGCCTCAAAGTAGACTCACCAGTTTTGAAAATGCAACCCATGCTACTAGTGCAAGAAGATTTATCATACAAATAAAGCAAAATAGTTCACCTAGTTACATTGATGCTTCAGCTGTCTAGCACTCCCTCAAAATGAAGCTAGTTTGAATAACCTGATATTCAGGACACTGCCCAGTCCCTGAAGGTTTACTCAACTATAAATACATACATGATACATCACCTGATTCAGGACAGCAGCATGATTAGCAGCTAGGGCACTGTACTGGAAGTCAAAATTAGGGCCTGAACAATTCATTTCAGTAGCTTATTCATGAAAATATACAGACCGGGGTTCATTAAAACTATTTGCATGTTCAGGATCAATTTGGCAAATGGTTTCAGCTGAGCAGAACAGTTTGAGACATTCTTTTTAAGGTTAATTTCATGAGTGGACTTGTGCAATGATGTCTTCCTCACATATTAGGGCCTGGTAGTTAGGATACAGAGGTGGGAGTCAAGTTCAAGACTACTCCCAATGAAGCACAGATGGGGCAATCACAGCCATCTCTTCCATTTTGTGAGAATCCTAGGGCCCAAGTGTGCCTTGCGACTCTAGCCCTTCATTTTAAAGTTCCCTTGGTTTTATTAAAACACCTTCATGTGAAGCTTCCCTTTTTTTTTAAAAAACAAAAAACAAATTGTTTCAGGTCAATCCCACCCCCCCCCCCCTTTTTTTTTGTTTTGTTTTGTTTTTTTTAACTTTCTTGGCCAAACTCTCCCCCTTCCCCAGTTTGCAGTCCTTGTCAGGAAACCCAAGATCTCAGCAACCTCACTTGTGACATCCCAGGTAAGCCACTTGACTTTGTGCCTCAGTGCGTACCTGCAGAAGTGTTTCACGTAACTAGATGTTTCACGTAACAATAGGGGAGAAAAATCTCATGCCTTGATTATGTTGAGCCTAGCTCTGTTGTTCCTAGTGGTCCCTATAATCCCCATTAGATTTGGCATTTATATTGCTGGAAAGGTGTGTAAATCTGAGCCTAACAATGTTGGACAAAAATCCAAAATGTCTAGTTTAAATACTACTGGGATTAATAGGTACTACACACATGCAATACTGCTACATTTACAATCAATCAGCAAGCCCTGCAACCTGTTCAGGGATCTGATATGTGAGCAGGCAGATGCACATTAGCTTGGAGGTGAACACTGAGAAGGATGCGATAGATGCATTTACACCCCCCCCCATGCAATCATTATGCCTAGGATAACATTCAGCATCTTCACCAGGCTCTCAGCTGTGTTTGAGGGCTGAGGTCTAGTATGAAACTTGGGTAAAAAACAAACACAAAAAACACAAAACCACCAACAATCAAAAAACCCAAAACAAAACAAAAACCCCGAGTTATACACTACCTACAAAGGTTGCATTACCAAGGGGAGTCAAGATAACATCCTGTTCCAAGAAGCAGTAGGCAAGCCCCTATTGACTCCAAGGTACACTGTTTTTACTGCCATGACAGACACTGTCACTCTTGTAAAAGATTTCTCAGGCAGTAGAAGCTAGAAACATTATTCCTCGGCGAAGATTAGACAATGGGAGATCATGTTGGTCGAGCACTAGATCCATCACAAAAGCTGTACCTCAGCTTGAATACATTTGGAATATGGCAGTGGGCAGGAGGAGGCAGGTATGTGTGAACAAAACACAAAGGGGCCATGCTTACAACACAGACTTCTGTTGCAAAATTAATTCTATGATGTACCTCACCAGCAGCGGTGTAGGGACACAGCCAGGAACCTGGGGAACAAGGACAGCAGCAACTTTTGGTTGCTGCCCCAATCACAACTGCCACTTGTTTCAAGCTCCTCTCTTCCCCCCCACAAACAACCACATGGGGTGGTTGCCCTGGTCTAGTTACACTACTGCTCACCAAGCCTTTTATATTTGGGATGCTGATTTTAGGTCACCACAAGGAAGTTTCCTCTCTCACCCCCTGTCTCTCTCCAGTTTAGTTATGCTACTTTTGTCTTCTATTTGTTTTGCTTGTAAATGCTTTGCTATAGTAGACTGTGTTAAAAACTTGCTTAGGACAAATCTTCTATAAGAAGAAAAGACAAATAACGAAACTGGTCAGGAATTATTCTCAGAAGCTATTTTACTGTGCCATGTTATATTGATGCCTTAAGAGGGAAACTATTATTCCTCACACTAATTCACAAAAGAGAAATATTAGCTTTCATAGCTAAATGAAAATACAGAAGTAAAACATATGTATATCTTGGCCTGAAATGCTCATGGTTTTTCAGTGACTAGCAAGTTTAAGGGGCCACAAGTTGAGCACTCAAAGACATCCTTTAGAGCACAAGTAGGTCAGCACTTTCTGGAATTCATACCCTTAAGCCATCTCAAACTGGGACCAGCCAGGAAAGTCAGTGCCAAGCATCTTGTTTTAGGAGACTGTTGCTCACCATTCTTCATTTAATTCATCAGGAATGGATTCCAAATGCTAACTCACAAGTGACATGACTGTATGCAGACAAAGCAGAAAAGAAAGATTTTTCAGCCTCTGACCAAGTAACCAAATAGCAGTAATGTACCTACAGGCTGCACGCACACGTTCAAATAGTATGGGCAAATTCTCTTGGATTTGTTCTCCTGCTGGAGAAAAGTCATACACAGAAATGCCTGAACAGACGTTTCAATGCAGAGCCCCTGAAGAGTGGAAAGCCTGAAGTGTTGATGCTACACACCTTGGGTAGGGAGCGGGAGAATGCCTTGTGCACACACATGCTCTGCAGATGTCCTTGGTCTGCCTGCAGATAAATGGTAGCACTGCACAGAGCAGCCACGATTGGCTGACCAAGACTGCTCAGACTCAGCCTGCATCCCTTTGAAGCTCACTGCAGGGACTGTGAGGGGATCATGTTCTGCCTCATGCTTATCTGGAACAGCAGAGTCCAGCAAGTGACATGTTCCTGAAGGGAGTGAGGGTGTGGAAGAGAGAATGTGGATGGGAGCAAAGCACCCTGGGTTGCTGGAGGACTGTGGTGTGGCTCCTCTCAACAGAGAAACTCTGTACATGGCCTATATTTAATACCATGGTAGACAGCATGATTTTCCAAAATGGGCTAATTATTGCTACCCCAAAGAATTTTTTTAAAAGTTTGGAATCTTGGCTTCTTCATATTCTGGAGAAAAGGGAGAAAAAGTCACAAAAGCTGCAACATTTTCTAAAAATAAAAGAAAAGAGGATAGATCCTTATCCAAATCACTTGAGTTTAGGAGATGGAGTTTTAAGCAAAACATCAAATATCACAACAATTGGAAACACTATTGTGCCACTTCATAGAGAGGCTGTTCAATTGACACCTGAAGATTAGAACCCGACACAAGTTGCTTACAGGGCTAAGGCTTAGCAGTGCAGTGATCACATCTGCATAGACCGTGTTCTGGGCTACTTATGTGGATCCAGTTACAGGATCCAGCCTTAAGGCAGCAAAGTCATACAGCTACAACACTGGCAAAGTCAGTAATTTGTAAATGTCACCTGTGAGCTAGGAACAGATACCTCTTAACAAAAAGGTCCAGAAATCTTCCTACAAACCAAGCGCCTATTCCCCCTCCTGCCCAACGCACAAGGATTGACTGAGGACAAAAAGATTATGCTGGAGAGACTGGGTCCTCATTAGATGCAATAAAAGGAAACTAATGTAACTGCACACCAAGCAACTGGTCAACTATTGGGACAGAATCTGATCTGGTACTCTACACTGCATTGGTGCATATAAGAAGAGACAGTAGGTAGCATATTCACTAGTGAGACTCAAATGTGTCAAAACAAGCTCATTCAAGCCACTGGAGTGATATACTGAGCGCTTTGTTATTGCTGAAGTCAGGAGGCAGACCATAGTAAAAAATCATCATATATTGTGAGCTAAATCACATTCTGGGGAAGGATGACTATGCCAAGAAGGAAAGCAGCATAAAGGCCTTATACCTGCTCACCCTAAACCTACCATTACATGCATGTCACAGCCGAAGACATTTAAGAGAGAAAGAGAGAGATAGATAAATAAATAAATAAATAAATAATCAATCAGGTATAGAAGGAAGCAGTTCCTGCTTACCAAGCCACGTGGCAATCCCTACCCAGGTGTAGCCAGGTTGCCAGCATTCACACTGCACTGTGTAACATTCATGACCTGAAGCTTTACCAGAGCATCCTAGAACAAGCTTCATCAAATTCTCCCCATTCGCCCTCTGGCCCCAGAGGAAGGGTAAGTGGGCACAGATCCTAAACTTAGCTCATGGCCAGACTTCCTCAGGAAGGGCAGAATGCTGCTGCATATTTCAAAGATGAAAATAAACATTCAGCTTTAACATATGAACTTAAAACAGCAAGTGAAAACACTTGCATGTTTCTTTAAAAAAAAAAACAAAACAAAACCAAAAAAAACCACCCAGGTGTTCTAAGACAGTAGAAGTTTTACCACAATAAGCTTTAAGGCTCAACTCAGGGTCACTGATTCAGACTACAAAATGGGTCACGGATACAAATTTTAACTGTTCATCACCCACTGGCAGGTTAATAGTAGCAGTAACAGCTGACTCAAATTAGCGAAGCATCACATGGCAATCCTTCCAAAACCTAAAATACTTCATGCATCTACCCCTTGAAAAAGGCTTCTGCAAAACCAGTATGTAGGGTGGGGGCAAGTGACACCTTTTGTAACAAGTTATTAAAAGTCTGAAGCCATCAGATACAGAAGTAACTTCTGGCATTTTTTATTGGAAAAGGTTGCTCTATAACCAACTTCCCAGTTTTGTTTTGAGTCTTTTGTTCTTTATCCCTCCACAGACAGTTAGAAAGTCTCTTCTGTTCTTAAAAGGTGACTGTGCTGAACAGCAGCTATTCTTGCAAGAGGAATCTGAAAGTGCTTTTTGGTATTTTGCAGTGAACTCTGTCTTTAATTTATTTCCCTAAGACAAACACTGGAGATCCACTGAAGGAGACCTCAAAAAAGACTGAGGAAAGGCTTGTGAATTTTCATGCTTTATTTAGCATTTGAAAGGCCACTCTCATAGGTAGGGCTATAAAGAAAGAACAAACAGAAATGCACACTTAGGCAGGGACAAAAACTGATATTAACCCTAGTCTTCCCTCGTTTGGCTGGGGGGAAAATGTAAGGAGACCTTTGCTTTAACAAAACTCCAGTCCCCACCCCTAAGTCTTTATTCAGTGCTCCCCTTTTACATTATTTTGACTTTTTAACCAAAGACTAAAATTCCCTTTTAGACTGCTCAGCTTCAGGCCCTTTCACGCATTCTCCAATCAGAAGAGGAAGTAATGCTATTTCCAAGGTTAAGTGTCAAGGTTTGGGGGGGGGGGCGGGGGTTGGAGATATCATAAAGCAGCAAGAGGCACTCAATCTGCTTCCCTCTTCCTTCTTGGGTCACCTCCTAAAGCTGCAGTGCACATTCATACAACTTCCCAACATGAGGAGGCCATTTATATTTCTAACAAATGAGCAGCATCTGCAGCTGAACTAACAGATCTGCATAGCAAGAGGCAAATGCAAATGCTGCAGAAAGCTGCTATTTCTCTAGTTTTCTCTGAACCTAATCCTTGCAGTATCAGATGCATCTGTAAGAAAAAAAAAGTGAATTAGAACAATCAAAACTAGAAACATTTCTCTGGGGTTAAGTGCGTCTTAAAATAAGATCTGCTATTAAATATTGATCTGCTCTGAAGAAATATAGTTCAACACCAATATAGTCAACTCCCTCCCTCAAGTTCTTGAGCAGTGTGAAGTACTATAATCAAATCATGAGGAAAGGTGGCCCCCAACTGAAGAGTTCAGAATTGCCCCAGAGTTCAGCACTCCACCACAACCTGGACAATTCCATAGAGTTGCACGGCAGGAGCATCTTATATTTGGTTATCTTTAGGCAGCTGGATCACCCTGAAGGACAGAAACCACAATGTTTGCTGGAACTGGCTACACAAAGGAGTTTATAGCTGTGACCAAACAAGTGCACAGCTGCAAACAGCTTTAAAAATGGCCCAGTGGGTGAAAGTCTGACCCCTCATTGCATGACGTATCAGATACAGACATTTCAAAATGCAGCATTTTTTTTTTTAAATAACTTGTCTGCCGAGCTCCCAGCCTGTTGCCATGTTCAGAATTGGAGGGGGGGG
>NW_005842253.1:1162588-1173515 GCF_000455745.1 Alligator sinensis
GTGTACTGGAATGCTCCTGGGAGGTGGGGGGTCCAATTCACCCACCCCACACTTCAGCACCAGTTAGCCCGAAGAACGAGTTCCCTGCGCTGCCTTTCTCCCCCCCATTCTGCAAACAGTGAGCAGTGGCAGACAGCCCTGGCCTTGTTAGGCTCCCAGCCAGCAGCTAGCTTCCCCTCCACCCTGGAGCCAACAGTGAACTTCTGTTTGGTATGGGGTAACTCAAAACACTTTGTAAAAACCGTTCCAAGTTACAGCCAGGAGCTGCACTTCTGTCTGCACCCACATGACCTGGATCTTCCACTGATTTAAGGTCCCTTTGAGCCTAGCCAGACTATGACAGCACAAGTTAAAAAGCCTGTAGGCTGCTTTGTCACATGTTAAGAGCAAGGCTGGTGAAGAGTCAGGGCCCAACAATTAAAACGTGGGTGCCGAACAGAACACGGATAAAGGGCACTAAGGGGAGAACCAAGCCATGTATCCAACCTACTTGCCTCCAACTTCTCACTCCTCATTTTGTATAAACAATGCTCCATTATGCCAAAGGGAGCAGTCACTGACCAAATGCCCTTCACCACTAAAACATTTCTGCAACCTTCCTACCTTGATACATCACTGAAGAGGTGGTTACCCAGGCAGCCCGAGGAAGAAAAATAAACAAATAAATGCATAAAAAGTAGTGGCAGGACAAAGGAGAAAAGGGAAACTTTAAAATAAAGTGATAAAAATAAGTGTGCTGTGTTAGCTTTCTCTAGTTGGATGGGGGAAAGGAGAGAGGGGCTTATGATTTTTGTAAGACAGCATATGTATTTTATATGGCATATAAATATGGAATTATATGGGAATGAGTTGTATATGGAATATAAACAAACTAGAATAAAAATCTCCTAGCTCTGATAGTTTGTAACATTTTTTTTAAGTTTGCATTTTTAGGGCAGTTTAATTTCCCTTTTATAGTGTTTTTAAATGGAAGCCAAATCAGGCTAGGATTATTATTTACTTACTTCTTAGATTTATACCCTACCCTATCCCAAAGGCTTAGAGCAGCATTTCATTTATTTGTATTTTTTTTGTGAAAGTATTACTAGTGTTTAGTGAAAAATATTGCCAACTGAGACGCATTAACAAACAGGTGAACATCAACAGGTGGATTGTTTATAGGACAGAAGCCATCACCTCCTTCTCACCATTTCTTAGCTGTACAGGTAGTCCAAAGGTGGTGAACCAAGGAGCTCCAGAATGGAAGTAAAGCCAAGGGAGCAGTCAGCAATTCTTACAATCACCTCAGCTGCTCCAATGTAATAAAATAGTTGGGAGGTGGGAGAGGTTCCCGGGAACAAAGCTTTTTCAGCCTTTCCTCCACCCCACACCCTCTCCCTTATATTCGAATCATTCTTCTATGCATAGCGAGTCATCATTCGATACCACCCCTCCTCTGTCTATAACTAAGGAAGTTTTAGAGACATTTCCTGCTGTTTTCAACACTGGGTCAAGCTCCGATGTTGCTAAAGCCACTGGGAGCCCAAGCACAGTCAGGCTACAAGCTACTACCAGCATTTCAACCTGTGACAATAAAGCCAGTCTTCCACCTGAAGGACAGGGTGCCTAATAAGAGGTGGCTGCTGACAGATCTGTCTGAAGTACGGCTCCCACCTTTGCCCATAGGGGTGGAGCTGAAGAAGCATTAGCAACACTAGGCAACTTAAATTTTAAAATGAAGTATTCCCCTCATGTACACCAGGTGTTGAACTGGAGGCAGAGGCTTAAGTTTGAGAAACTTCTAACCACAGAAATGCTTGCTTACAGATGGGGAGGCATTGTGGGAGGGCAGTGTGTATTCCCTTGAGAGGCTGGATCTTTTCATCCATCACATCTACCTTTAGTGAATCTACCTTTGGTCCTTCTAGATTAAAGGAATTCCTTCTGTTGTTGAAGCTTGCAGAATTGAATAGGCTGGGTATTTAGTCCTCATCTTGTTAGGTAAGGCATTTATTATTTAGAGCACAGATCAAAAGGATTCATCTTCCTGGGCCCAGCAAAAAGAGATTTTTTAGATATATACTTCATTCTGCCATGTCCTGGCTGGATCCCCAGGGCCTTAATTACTGTTTTTAATCAGTGACAAATAGTCAGCTGGGAGTAGATGTTATCCCCAAGATTCATTCCTAAACCACAGAACAAAAAGGGAAGAGGATTCATCCTTCCCTGGAGAGAGAAGAAAAAGCTGAAGACGGTTTCCAAGTTATTACTCCTGTTGGGATGCAGCAGAATCACCGACACGGTTAGAAAAGTTACCAAGTGGTTCTTTTTTTAGGCTCTGATTTTCTCAAACTTGCTTTGAAGGAGGACAATGTGAGAGCAATATGAACTCCAGGAGCAGCTAAATGGAAAATTTAAATCCTCCAATAATAGATGGGTGGAAAAATATCCCTCTGCAGTAATTCAAGTCAGTAGGTAAACTTAGACTCAGCATCTCTCTATCTTTCTGAAAAGAGGAAAGAGGAAACAGGTAGCTGAACATGTTTAAATGCTTGCTTCTTTTTTCTACTCTTTGAATGGGGGGGGTGGCACGACACACAACCAAGCCACTGCCTTTAAATTTCAGCTAAATCTCTCTCAAGAGACTGAGGGAAGTTTTCCCAAAGGAAAGCTTTCCTCAGAGCTCAGGTGGGAAGTATTTTTGCAAGGAAAAATAAATTAAAAAAAACAAAAACAAAAAACAACCCAAAATAAAACCCAAAAACCTCCTAGTTTCCCAGCCTCTCAAGCAGAAATAGACAACGGAGGAAAAAGCCCATCAAAGGAAACCTCCAAAAGGAGAAACAGAACGAATCATTCAAGAGCCACTGCTCAATATGCACAGAAAGATCTAAAAAGGGAACAGGTGCAGAATCATTGCATTTCCAGCCACCAGATCTCAACCATCAAATCAGTAGGACCAACCATCCTACTGCTAGCCACGAACAAGTTGTTAGAATTGGCTCCAAAAATCTGGTAAGTAACGAAGTCCATTCGCCTTAAATCCCAACTGCTTCATCACCTCAAGAGATGTGTGAAACAGCTCCCTATAGCGTCATGACAACCCAGGTTATCACTTTTCATCCTGAACAGATGAGCTCATTATTCATAGTCAGATTAGTTGAGGGGAAGAAAATGTAGTGATGTTACTATGCACAATTTACAGGAATAGATTCTTGCCCACCATGGGTCCAGCAACTTAGTACAAGTTTAATGAGGAAATACTCAACTGCGTGGAAGTATCTGTGCCTTCAGAAAATTAATGAAAAATGTTGTTAGCCCCCCTCCCCTCCCAAAACAAACAAACCAAAAAACTACCAAACACACAGCCCCACCTTCTAGGGAAAGGACATGAGTAACCAGTGACTGGACTGACAACTAATTCAAGGCAGCTGACAGTGTCAGTGCAGGAAAGGCTCATAGCTAAGCTGCCAGAGAATTTATTACACTTACGCCCTAGTAATGATGACTCATATTCACTTACATGGGCCACTTATACCCGACTCAGGAACTGCACGAGGGCCTTCAGTACCTACACTATCTGTCATATAATCCAAAATGTGGAAAGTACCACATGCCTATTATTCCAAATTAAAAATTATCAGACTGAAGGGCTATAGAAGCCCTCACTCCCTGTTGTACAAAATGGACAGGATTCTTTGCAAATTAATACTGCAGAGCAGACTTACGACTTGCACAGCAGCAATGTGTAGCAGCAGATATAGGAACCTAGGGAAAACCTGGGAAAGTAACTTTCCATCGGCTAAAGGGCTAGTTATTTTTTCTCCAGAAACAGTTGGTGACCTCCCACCTATGGATATGAAAAATAGTTTCTCAAAAGACCTCAGATCTGTGGAGAGGCAGGAGTGAGACCCAAGGAACCAGTTATTAACAGCAGTCAAGGTATTCTTAAAAACTCCTATACAGACATGCAGACTTCAACCTGAAAGGCACAAAAATGAAAGCACATGTAGAAGGTCAAACAAAAGAGCATATTATAACTCAGTGGGGGCCAACCTTTTTGGCAGGGGTGGCATACATTTTCTCTGCACTTCCCTTGACTAGGACTCTGATCCCATACATTAGCTCTGCACTTCCCTTGACTAGGACTCTGATCCCCCTGCCTGATCTGCAGCTCCGTTTTCTGCCCTATTTGCCTCTGTGCTGCCTGTCCCGTCCCCAATTTGCCACATGCTACACAGACTGCCTGTGCCACTTGTGGCATGCATACCCAGTGGGGCACCCCCGTTCTACCTTACTTTCTACTGCTTCTTCCATTATTCTTTTTATTTGCACAAAATAAAAACCAGGTACCAATGCAAGTCATTCTGGTTTCAGAGACTGATGCAAGCAGGCAGTGTCTGTGATACCAGTAATCATGCCAAAAATGTCAGTTATGGGCACTTCTATGGAAGTGGGGGGCGGGGGAAGGAGATATGAAGACTTGCATGCAGCTTTTGCCCAACTTTAAAAGATTTATGTCACATTCTGTAGGAATTTCAGTCATGTCAGATAAAGTGCTAATATAACTTATTGGCAGTGTGGAAGCTACCTGTGAATTTTTACACCATCCTTCAAAATGAAGTATTAGTCGACCATATCTAAAAGTAGCCCTGGCATGCTTATTTAGCTCTCTGCTCTGCCATAGATAATGAGCAATTTATTTCTCAAGCTGTTCCTGAAGTTCCAGAACCTCCAACCTGCGTCTGCGTGGAACACTGATGTTGGGAAGACTTGACAACTTGTGGTTTTGGTACAGTTATTTAGGTGGACATTTAAAAAGCGGTAAAAAGAAGTATGAAGTGCACCTTTCTGAAACAGGACAATTTTTGTACTAACCACACTCTCATTTACCAAAGCTACTCAGCATTAAGAGTCCAACTCAAAAATGTATTTCAGCAAGTCCTATTACTGCAATGCCTACACTTATCCTGCCTTACTTGTTGCAACTGTTAATATATAAAAAAGAAGCAGAGCTAAAATCTAAATACATCTAAATAAATGCAGTTTTAAATTTCCATGATGTATGAGTGCTTGGACTGTAATCTAAATTCAGAAAAACCTGAAGATATTTGATTTATGCAGTTTACAAAAGTGTCAGACTTTGCCAGCTGAACTTGTACATCCATAGGCAGATTATTAGACTCCTCAGAGTAACAACTTTGCTATCTGAAGGCTTGACAGATTTCCCCTACACTCTAGGGGAAATTGCAAAATTTGATTGTATTTCAAGTCCTGCACTGTATCTGCTCCTTTCAAGTTCCAATATCTGGAGCATTTTATCAGTGGTGACCAGTTCAACAGGACCTGAATTCACCATCTGGTTCTCCTTGCAAACAGCCCTGGCTGACTGCTCAGGAACCTACCATCTCTGCCAGCTTCTCTAATGTCTCATCTGTACCTTCATCCACAGCACATTTGCAAATGCTCCCCAAAAGACACAGTGCAGGTTTACATGCGATCTGGCTGCTGGTTGAGCAGCTCTGCCAGCAGAATTTGTTAGCTCTTTGCTCCAGAGCTGGTGGGCCTGCAAAGCTACAAAGAGTGCCATAAGCTCCTTAGTCCAAACCAAAACAGCCTGCTGCACTTCCAAGAAGTTACGCCTTTCAGTTATATAAGCTATTTCAGCAGCTGAACTTCTAATTCTTGTAAGCAGATAGCTCTAGTTTGCTAAGAGTGCCCCCATGCGCACTTAGATACAGCAGTCTAACAGAATATTTTACATTTGGGGTGGGGAGGGAGGAGGGAGAAGAAGGGTAGAGGTTGCAACACTTTTCCATCTCATAAGCAACAAGTTCAGATAGTAGATAGCCCATACACATCCATCCTTCTATCAGCATTACACAGGCCACATACCAGCTGTTTGTTTCCCCAGCTTGGAAAGGAGTCTGTAATACTCGGCAAGCCAGCTGTTCACAGACCAGCTTGTGATTGCATGTTGTGCTGCACTTTGCACTTGCAATGTTTAAGGTTTCCCCCCCCCCTCTGGCTCATGCCACTGCCTCACCTTTAGTTATGTATGTGGGCTGACTAGTCTGTTCATATATACGCATTTGGTATTTCACATTGGCAGTTTGATTTGGTTAGAAACCCAGCACCCAAGTTTCCAAAACGTTCACCTTCTCAGCTGAAGGATACTGAATGCAAAAGGGATCAGTATTGGCAAGTGTTTTGACAACCTGTTCTAGGAGTGCAGTAACCACCACCACCACCCTTCCTGTTGTCAGAGGGCTACTATATGGGCCCCCCTTTTGGTGGTATTTTCTGTTCAGCCAGTAATACGTAGAGCAAATGTGCATCTTGCTTCATGAATTGTTGGCAAGTAGTGCCAGTAACACATACATAGGGGCCTGAAACATCTTGGAAGGCGAAATCATAACCCAATGTTCCCAACTTTACGTTAGTACTTACTATATATAGCAAATACGTAATGTGATTCTGTTTTGCTATACAGAGCAAGATAGCTATTTTTTGTATTGAGTGACTAAATACACAAAAACTATGTTAGCAAACAGCAAAATAATTAAGAGCTGCTAGACAATATGTCCTAACATGTTTTAAATTTTTAGTGCTATTGTGACTACTTACAGTATTAATGGGGAGGGGGAGAAAAACTGGAAGATGCCATCATGAAAAACTATTATCTCCTGGGCTGAAACAGCAAAAGAACATGAGTACTAAGAAGTTTCTGCATTCAGTTGGAGTTACTCTATGACAGTCTTACATTATTCCACAAAAGGCTTCAGAAGAGGAACGTATAATCTGTTCTGAGTACCTACTCAAGAAACCCCATAGTTACGAACTTGTTAACAACAGATTTAGAACAGAACTTTACTGTCCATTCATAGTCCATGGGGCAAGGGCCTCAGCATTACTGATATAAGGGGTGGATCTACATGTGAGGCTATGTTGCTGTAGCAACGCATTAGTGTCACGTGATGTGGGTGGGCACAAAGCGTGACGTTGCAGCTACATTGCTAAAGCAACATGCTCCCACAGTATAGCGCATCGTTACGATGTAGGGGCTAAAAATAACTATGCGCCATGGGCACCGTGCAGTACAGACCATCTCCAAAAGGAAGTACTAAATAATAGCGCAGTAACAACAGCACCATAGGGGCACGTGTAGATACACCCAAGGGGTCCGTGTATGATGGGCAGTAACAGTGAGGCTCTAAAAATCCCATTTCCAGCAAATTATCTTTTCCCTTGGACTAAACTGAGACAGCCACATGGCTGCCTTCTGAGAACATGCTTGCGAGTGCTTGCACGGGTGAGACAGGAATGAACTCATGGCTGGCAGAGATTCTGGACAGTGCAGCAAAGCACAGGAAGGCCCCAGGAAGCTGCCCTAGCTAATACAGACAAATCGGGGTGTGTGTGTGTGTGGGGGGGGGGGGGGGGGGTATAATAGTGGCCTCTTTAGCTCTTGGGCAGCTCAGGGTTAGGAAAATTCATAAATGGTTTAAAGGCAGACAAGGTTCCTTGGGTGAATTTGATATCTTTATTAGACCAACCCAAATGGTTGGAGAATAGTTATTAAGCAAGCTTTCGGGTTCAAAAACCCTTCGTCAGGCTCAGGAAGCTGCACCAGTTGGTGTGTGCTCTTCCTGGATGGAATGAAAAGGAAGAGCACACACCAACTGCTGCAGCTTCCTGAGCCTGACGAAGGGTTTTTGAACCCGAAAGTTTGCTTAATAACTATTCTCCAACCATTTGGGTTGGTCTAATAAAGATATCAAATTCACCCAAGGAACCTTGTCTGCCTATATCCTTAGACCAACAGGGCTACAACCTAAACCCCTGCTAAATGGTTTAAAGGCACCTTAAGCAGCAAACGGATATTTCCTTATGCTTAAGTCACAATAGGCAACTGTGGACCACAGCATGCATTTATTTTGTAGCACAAGTGATGTTGCTTGTTCTGCAACCTGACAAACTATCAAGGTTGCAAGGAAAGTCCAACAACCTCGTTCCCAGTGATGAGTACATGATCACAAGTAAAGTTTGAATGCTAGTGTTGACCATACCATCCCTCTCCATTTTAGAAGAAGTGACCCCATGAAACTCTGACTCAAGCCTCCTCCGGCCTTCATACACCCAGATGACAATTTAAAACTGATAATCATTGGTTCAGTTGGACCTCCCTCTGAACCCACCAGATTATTTCTTCATTCAAGAGGCTCTACATTTCTTTTACTCTACACTGGACACTCTCACAGCTTACTACACTGCTATACTGCCAGACCTGCCAAGTAACATGCGTTTTTTAATTCAAAGTAGAATTACTGGGCCTGTCAGGATGCTGTGGTGGAGCATGAGACAAACTGCTACCATCTCCCACCTCGGACTCAGTCACTTCAAGACTAAAAAGAGCACGTAACAGAGGCTGAAATACACTTCCATTACTTTGATATCCATTCTTAAATGTAGCTACGAACAACTGGAAGTGCAAAATGAGATAAGTGGGATTCCTCACCTAGAGAGAAGTGTAAATCCTAAGGTATTTCACCCCCTCTTGAAAACAGAGGAGGGTGTTTTGAGGCCAATACTTTCACCTTTCCAAGAGCAGAAGTTACTGTTAGAGGAAAACCCTTTCAAACAAAAGTAGTAAGAGAACAACAGGAAGGGGTTTAACATTTGGAGGCTCAATGACATCTAGAACACCCCACCCAAAATGGCAAGATTACTAACATGTTATCATTATTTTCTCATAATGTACAAGCAGATTTTTAAAACAGTGGTGAAACTGCTTTATGTATTGGCAATAAAAGTTGCTTATCAAATGGGTATATCTTTTCCATGAGGTTTCACTGATACATGAATAACATGTACTACATCTGATGTAGTATGCTCGAGTTAACAAAAGCTTATGCCTTTTAGTTTATCTAAGATGAATCTCTATTCTGCCTCCTACATGAATAAAACCAAATTTTAAAGAACCTAATTATATATTTTTAAAGCGTTTTTAAACCATCTCTCTCTACTGCTATTAATCATAATCAGCAAAAACTTCCTTTAGCAACCAGAAATATATTGAGATCCAGTTTCCCCATCAGTAGCTACTGTAGAAGATTTCATAATTTCCCTCAACGCTAATGAACTGCAGGGATGGCAGGACAGGGTGTCACTATGCAGAAAGACATAAGCTTTTGTCAGTGACAGCCTACTTGGTATGCACTTTGTCAGACACATCAGCAAATATAAGGTGTTTGCTTTATTCTGCTTTTAAGATTTCAGTGCTTAGAAGCCAAGACACAAATATGCCACTGAAATAGGATCTGCCTATTGCAATCATTTAGTTACAGAGAGATCTGACAAAGTAGGCTGCTGCCTAAGGAAGCTTAGTTTAAAAACGGTAAGATGTCACCCTGCCCTGCCTTCTGTCTGACTTCAGACCAGCAACTAACTACTGCTCTCCTATCCAAGAAGGAAGGGAAAAAGCCTTCCTGTGCCACCTGAGCAAACAATCCTAGAACCCTAGCTGCCACTAAGTACGTGGCAAAGCAAAAAGTGCTTGTAAGCTTGGTTAAAGTAGACAGGAGTAATGACAATTTAGCTGCAGCTTGACATCGCATTTCTGAGAGTGTTTAAAGACTTGAAGAGCCTTTGGCTAAGCCACAAAGCTAACGTGGAGCTCTGTCACCATTTCTTCACACTATGCCATGACATGAGACTAGGCTGCATTCTGGCTCTCAGCTATCATTAAGAACTTCCCTTGATTACATGACTTTAGAAGGCCTAATCTGAAAAGGGATTTAGTTTTCA
Organism: Alligator sinensis; assembly: GCF_000455745.1. Lineage (NCBI taxonomy): Eukaryota > Metazoa > Chordata > Crocodylia > Alligatoridae > Alligator > Alligator sinensis. The sequence goes on from NW_005842253.1 coordinate 1,172,375, forward strand.
GTTTTAACTACCGCCATCCTGTATTTCAACATTCCAGTTCCTTTCAGGAATATAAAGGTTTTCATTAACAACTATAAAGATGTTTGCTTATATTCTACTTTTAAGATTAAAGATGGGTTGAGCTTCAGCGCTCAACAGCCAACAAACAAATATGCCGCCGAAACAAGAGTCTGCGTATTGCAAGCTTTTAGTTACAGGGCAAGATAAATCTGTAATGCTTTAAAAGTATATACAGCCATCTCAAAGGAAGCCTCAAAACAGCATGGGAATATGCTTAGTAGAAATTTTTTTCCTTCCCTTGACCATCTTCTGAACCTGTCCTAAAAAACTGGACTTTACAGGTTACCTACCTAATGTTTTCCAGAAGCCATATGTTGATTGGCTTTTAATAGCAACATTTTAAACTGCTTTCCCTGCAAAAAAGTGCCAAATGCAAGGAGAAAAGTAAGAAGCAACACTTACTCACCTACCCAACTGAAAGAAATATTTGTTAAATAAATTTCGTCAAAATATTTTTAAAAGATGATTTGACAGCACTCAATTTAAGTGAATCCACACATTACTCTGCTTGTTTTGAATTTGTATACTGAGATCTCCTGGAACCGTTCTACATGTATTCTCCCATCTCTTCTAGACCAGAGGCACACTCCTAACATACTTAGCCAGGATAAAAGTAGAACACTTTAGACAGCTAAATGATTTCTTTATCCAGTTTGTTAATACCAGTTGTTTGAATGCTAAGCATGAATGCTATGTACATTTACTGGACTGTAGTTAATTCTATTTATAAACATTGATCTACCCTTATGCAGCTAATGAGCCAGTTTTTAGAATGACAAAGTGTGATAGTACAACTATAGCGTTGTAATCTTGTTATCTACTACGTTACACACAAGACAGTACAGCTCAGAAGAGGCCTCAGGATATTTTGTTGCAAGTCAAAGTCAGTTGTATTTCTCTTCCTGGAATCACTGACTGCAATAACAGCTGAGCCCCAGAATGTTTTAGCAAGTAAAGTTATCCCCTATGAGAAAAAAAAAGTCAGTTAGAAAACAACATGCTGGAAAAGGTCTTAGTTTTGTTTTAAAAAAAAATAAATAAATCAAGGAAAGCAAAGGAACTGTCTCACTGAAGGGAAAGA
>NW_005842253.1:1173546-1174547 GCF_000455745.1 Alligator sinensis
TAAGTCAAAACAAGAAACCAGGAACACTGGAGTTAATTTTTAATGAGATGCACCAGTAGGTAAAAAACATACACATGGAAAAAAAAAAGAGAGAAAGTGGCATATGTATGTAAATTCTGTCTCAGATCAGTAACATGGATTAGTAGATATATTTGTCATGCAATGAAGATGCAAACAATACATCAACCATACCTTCTCATCCAGAGAAGCCAGATGTAAGTCACCTCCTTGTGCATACAGCATTATGCTGTGACACACACAGCAGATGCTGATAACTGTCAATAACTACTGTTATATAATAAACCAAATGGCTTCAGCAGACAGAACAGAAAGAGGAGTCTAAAAGGGTCACTCAAAATGGAAAAAGTTGAAGACGTTCTATTAAAGCTTCTCTGCTATTCTATATGCATTTCTGGCTATTTCCTAAGAAAGATGAAGGATGTTGTCTGTTGTTATGGTTCAAGAAATGAGGGTTCTGGGTTTCAGGCCATCTTCACCCTAGTATTCACTTGAGCTTTAACTCGAGGTTTGCCCCCGCCAGATTCCTGCCTACATACAAAAAGACTCTCGGTTGAGTAAAATGCTGCGGCAAGGTCAAGTTAGCTGGCTTTTCAGGGAAGGGAACTGAAGCGCCAGTGTTCCCAAATGCTCAAATTCATTCAGCAGAAATGCACAATTACAACAACCTATAAGCTGCTACTCAAAAATCACACCGTGGCTATTCACTCAGCCTACTCTAGCTTGAGCAGACTAGCTCAGGTTGAGGTTTGTCCTCAGTGCAAATAGTCAGTCACCTTTGGATAAATAGTGATGCAAGAACCACCCAGTGCTTCTTAATAGTATAGTTTTTTAGAGACATCACCACACAGTAAGTCTCCATTTTTTTTACCCTTGCATAATTCTGAGTACAATGCAAGTTTTTTTTTTTGTTTTACAAGTTTATCACCTTAGTCCCAATACCCAAAGTCCTGCATCTAGCAATACCATCACCATTTTGGGGG
>NW_005842253.1:1174578-1190939 GCF_000455745.1 Alligator sinensis
AAACAAAAACAACTTCCTCACACTAGAAACTTCATGAGAAAACTATCAGTGCCCAGCATAAAGGTTTCTCCTACGAAGAGAATAAGGAAAATATGAGACAAAAGTAACGAACCAATGCTGAAATCTAATGGAACCATAGCACAAACCTAACACTGTAGTTACAAAGAAAAGGTTTTCCCATCAGTTAAGACTGCATTTTTCTTAGGAGAAAATTTAGTTTCTTTTCTGGTTTAAACATCTTTCACCATGCTCCCATTCCATGTGCATCATAGAGGACTCTGTTCACCATGATGGCAACCTGAAGATGGTGGCTAACTGACAAATGTAGATCATATGCAAGTCACTGGGAGTTTAGCACCGACTTTGATCTGGTCAGGCCCTATAAAAAGGACAGTTTAAAAAAAAGCCAGGAGGCAACTCCAGCCATAGCAGAATGAGTTTCGGTCCAATTTCCCCACATGCTGGTAGGCAAGTGTTATGCCCAGTTGAAAGATAATGCACTGACTGTTCAAAGATGAGTTAGCGACTTCTCTGCCCAGTGTCCCATTCCCCATAGTTAGAAACTGGTGTATAATTCTTGTAAGAGGGCCCAATTCCAGTTGTTTCGCTGAACTCACCACTTCTGAAATTCAGGCCATTTAAGATGCCCAAGAACCCAGGTCTAAAAAAATTTTAACCCCAAGCTTTTAAGGAATTCAAAGACAATTAAGTAAAACAAAATACAAAAACATAAAAGAAACAGGATCTCTAGAAGATTGTTAGCTACTGTACAGGAAGTATCAGTCCAGCATACACTCACCTGGTACTGGAGGCAAAGTTATGTTTCAAATTGTGTTAAGAGATCTCTTATTTCTGGGGTCAGATGCTCTACTGCCTTTGCAGCTTCTGTAATAGCTTTCCGATACATCCCTTTCTTCTTACGATTAAATCTCAGTTTGAAATATTCAGAGAAAGGAGAGAGTTTTGAAACAGATAAGAATGAAGTCGTTGGAGAACCAAACCATGATACTTTAGCTTCTCGCCAGGAAGGTTCTCCATTTTCCTTTTGGCTAAGGTTTATGTCAAGAACGCGAGCTGGCCACCATGGAAAACCATGAATTTTACCCCAAACAATATCCCCCACTGAAACAGTTCTTCCATCTTCAGTGACGCATTTAGAGACACTTTGTGTATGTAGTCTAACTGTTAAGGGCGGCACAATTTTACGCTCATCTTTTGAAGATGAAGAGACAGATGCATCATCACCAGGTAAAAAGTCACACATTTCTGGTGATGTTACTTCTGAACTAGAAGATTTGGATTCGTCTAGACTGTCATTACTACACACTGATAAACTAGAAGAATCTGCTTTCCTTTTACGATAATTCATAAGAAAAGCCAAGTTATCACGTCCATCTTTACCTTGGGGAAATCTCTTAAAGTCATCATCTTCACCTGAACTCCCTGAAGACATCTCAGCTAAACTTCTATCTGCAGATTCCTCATTATAAAATGCAGCAGGACTGATCTCATCAATAAGCTCTGCTTTATAAATTGACACGCTCTGACCATCGTTTATTCGGTGGGGTTTCAGTCTGATTTTTGGAGGTGGAACATCTGCATTGGAATGCACAGGCCTAGTTAACTTCAGTTTTGGAATGGAAGCAAGTTGGCCACTAGCCGACTTATCCATAAAACATTTGGTTTCCTGACATCGTTCAGAGTCTCTGGTCTCCTCTTGGTCCTCCCCTCCATTCTGCAATATTCGCTGGGAGCAAAATGGTTTAACTGAGCCGTGAACCCGGGAGGGAATTTTCACAACTTCACCTTTACCTTGTGGCGTGCTGTAGGATATTTTTATAACTGGAGTTCGATGCACCAATTCACCGGAAAATTTGTCTTCCTCCCTCTTTTCTCTTTTGTTCCTTTTCTCTACATAATCCGAATCACTGTGCTTTTTCTGTTCCTTGTCCTGAATGCTTAGCTTCCTCCTCGTTTTAGCATTTTGCCTGGCTGTGTTAGCTTCCTCTGGGTTCAGAGTGTTTTTACATTTTTCACAGAGCACTTGCCTTGGCCTCAGTCTTATAGTGCTCATAATGAGCCTTCCCGGGTCTCTATTTCGTGACAACCGTCTTTTTGTCCTCTTTATAGTCCTTGGAGGTGGTTGAGGAACCCATTGATTATATGTATGTCTTAACCATAAGGGAGGAGGAAAAGGAGCTCCCTCAAAATAGGGAGGGTAAGGAGGAACATTGCCTGGTGGAGGAGGTGGCAGAAGAGGAGGTACTTGTTCATCATTGTTGCTCTTGGGAGGTTTTTCACTAGATGGCTGTGAATCACTCTCACCCGGCACAGTCTCTTTGCCTTTGGGGATCCAGTTAGTGCAAGCATTAGCAGGAGGCTCCTCTTGCTTCGGCAACGAAGATGGAAGACAGAACAATCCAGACCTACAAATGGCATAGGAAGGAAAAAAAGAAAGCAGCAGAAATCAGAACAGTTTGAAAGGTGTTTCTCTGATAACAGTAAACTTACCAAAAATGTTATTTTATTCAAGTGTCTCCCACACTGAAGCCAGTGCTTTTCCTTCATTTTAAGAGGAAACACCATTAAGCACAATGAAAAAGTACAATTTATGAACTAGCAAGAGATATTTTCTACTCTGTAGATGGAAAGTCCAAAATGAGCTGTGCATTGATTTCTCCACCTTCCCTCACATGCACCAAAGTTTTGTTCCATTTACACAACCCAGGATATGTAACTTGTTTCTAAGACTATCACATTCACAAAGCCAGTAAAACCTCAAACAAAGGCGGCATAGGGGAAAGTAGAATATTGAGAGTTTTGTGGGTATCACTTAACACTGTTTCAATATGCTAAGTTTTCAGTTTCTCATTAAATAGCTGAGCTACCCAATTTGCACACCCATGGTTAACTGTATGAACAAACTCTCAGATTGCGTTTTCACGCATGGTATTTTATAATAGGTCTCCCCCAAGCCTTAAAAAATTGCCTCTTACTATACTCTTAAAGAAAAAAAAAGAAAGGGGAAAAAAGGTGGGGGGGGGAGGGGAGACGGACAAAAAAAACCCTATGCTACTTTGCCAGTATAGCCAAATGATGAGAAAATGTCCTATTTATTCAATGCCCTGTTCTAGTCCTCTTGCAGGTACCTCTTTGCATTTCAAAGTCTCCTTCTAAAAAAGGAAGAAAAAAAATTATTTATAGAGGTTACTTGTGAATTTCAGCTGTCCCAACCATTACTACGCTGTTGCTCAGACACTTCACAGCTGGTCTGATCTCTGATGCTGTACCCATGTAAGGGCCAGGCTCAAATCTGTGGAGAATGGGAAGGCAAGCCTATAAGCTGTAACACTGCTTATTCATACCAGTCCTTTATTGATTTTTCCCACCTTGCCCACCCAAATTATAGTGGCAGCATGCTGCAGATACCCTTGCTTAGCCTGACCTTTTGAATTTTCTTGCTTGCTCAAACATCAGTACACAGAACTGCTGAGGGATACGCTGAAATAATGGGTTTCCACTGTGGAAAGTTTCCAATTGCAATATAAAACAAAAAAAAAATTCTCTATGTTGGAAAGGATTAATGAAAGAGGCATGTTCTTTATAACCACATGACCAGCAAGCTGATTCTCCCTGCGAGATTCTTCTTTGTGATTAGATTTACCTAAGTGCACTCAGCACTTTGTTCCACTGGTTTATTAACAGTTTGTCCTTGACTGACTCAGAATAAATACATTGCAGGTAAGATACTCATTTTGTAAAGGCCTCCCTATTGCATCTCAGTGATTGTCTTACCATTATTATTATTATCATTATTATTATTATTATTATTAAATAGCCTCAATACTTTCCCAGATCCAAGCCAGGTTCTTTCTGGCTCAAGATTTACCAGTACTATATCCTACAGAATGCTTTTTGCTGTCAGGTGCTCCATTTTTCCTCCAACAAAATCCAGTATGGAGTCAGCAGCCACTATATTAAGATCTCAACTTCCCCCTTGAATCCTGAGGCAAGCTGCATCTACTAAGGCCTAGTGCAAGATGATATGGAGTAGAGTAGCTTAAAGGGGCAGCCTTAACAGCAATGACCTTTAAAAATATAGTAGTGTCTGATACTATTAGAAAGGACAAACACCTCTTTTGTGTGAATGGAAACGGGCTACCATCTCAGCTCTTGTAATAGAGATGACCCTCTTGAATAATGACACGGGTGAGCTATTTTTGTCCTGAAAATATCTACAAGATATCTCTGTGATTATCCCTCACTGCGATGCAGCTACAAAGTCTTTTCTACCTTCCAGACCTCTTTTTACTCACATTCTCCCTCAACATTTAGCAGCACAAATAAAACAGTCAAATAACAGCAAAGAGCTGTCAGTGTAGCATAGCATCTTTTCATTGTTGCTAACATAACTATATGGTCCTTTATTTTTAGATTCCTTGGTAGTGGGGCTATTTACAGCTGCTTACTAAATTCCTTCCCAATTTCTTACAATAGGAGACCTAGTCTCTTTTTAAATAGAAAGCCTTTTGAGCATCTCAGACACCGGGTTTGAGTGAGTTATCATGTGCTGTTCTTAAGAGTCTTGATGATTTATACTTTGTTTTTCTGATGGGGGGGGGGAGAAGGACTGTCAACACTTACAGTAGAAAAGAAGAAGTTTGGAGGTAGCTTTGGATGTGAGAAAACAGCATGTTATAAACAGGTCTGAACACAAACTTATCTAGCACTATCAAACAAGCATTCCCACTTCTTAAATAAATATTCAATGTTTTACAAGCAAGTTCTGTGAAGTTAAAAAAAATATGGAGGGCAGGGTTACTTCTAGGCGAGCCACCGGCTATTTTTAGGTTGAGATTATATGATCTCTTTTCCTCCTCAGCTCTCTGCTTTTCTTGTTAGTATTAGCAAGAACCTTTTCCTGCATAAGAAGGTGGCATCACTAGCCTACACAAAGGGGATTTGTTTCCCCCCTGCTCAGAGCATACTTGAGGAAGATTGAAGAGAAAACTCCTTCAACCTGTCCTCAACCAGCAGCACAAGGCAGTGAGAACAGGAACATAGTACAGTCAAAAATAAGGAACAAGTTCATCGAGTCAGAAAATGGGGCTGTCAAACTGACTGCCCCACGAGGCACCCAGACCACCACTACCAAGACTCCTGTACTTCTTCAGTAGTTTGTCCTGAATTTGCACCAAGAGTTGGATTAGATGACTCTCGAGGTCCCCAACCAACTCTACAATTCTTCCCCAACTCTTAACCCAGAATGAAGCGTTTTTATAAAAGGAGATGACCAAGCTCCCCTCCCCAACTGCAAATCTTCTTAGGCTATTGCTCTTTCAGGTGCATGTTGCCTCCCCATGCTAAGCAGAAAAGAGGGAGGCTCTTCTTCCTAGAAGCTTTAATAAGACAAATATTAGTAGAGGTCACATAATCTCCGACAAAATTTTTTTTTTTTTAAATTTTTCCCCAGACTAAAAACAGCCTTGCAAAACCCATTGATGCTCCTCTCCCCCCTTGTTCCTCTGATTTATTACAGTTACAATTCACTATGTTCATTTTTCTTTTTCCAGACATTCTTAATCATAGGCCAAAACTCTCTCATTTAACTCACATGAGAAAGTCTACCAGTGTTAAAATAAATAAGTTGCATAACTGATTTCTATGTATTTTGATACCAAGTCATTGCTATTCTCTCTTACTATCTTTTCAGGTGAGGTACCAAATTATTCTAACTTTTAACATTTTAAAACTGTCTTTTCTAAGGAGGAAAAAAAATTTTCCCTTCACTTTGAGAGAGAGATTAGGTTATCTTGACCATTTTCATCTTTAATGACCCTGTCTACTTGACATGTACTTTCCAAATTGCAAGACTGACTCAGTCCAGACAAAAAGCACTGAAAGACATAATTTAGAACCAAGTCATTTTGTTCCAAGACTTTTAAGTCAAGCCTGATATTAAAATGGTTTGAAGTGAAAGAGCCTGCTAATACATTTGCTCTAAAGCAACCACAGTTTGTACATCCAATCCAAAATATAATGGAAACTAAGGCAGTGTTATTTTTCATGCAGCTGTAACTGTGCAACACTTTGATTATTCAATCATGTGAATATTCTTATTTGGACAAGGCAGGATCATGTAATAAGAGGAACTCTTTCCTCCCCACCAAACCCCTCCCCACCAACCCAGTACCACATTTAGATATAAACTCCTTCATTCTACAAACAGATTGAGGGATTTCACCTGAACTATAGAAGTTATTAAGGAAAGCAGGTTGGATCAGCCCATTCTGTTCTGTAAAGGCCTTATCTCTCCAGCCTCAGTTATATGAGCAAAGTACTAATTTCAGTGGAACTCCTTTCTCTAGGATCTGCTGTAGGATCTGAGCCTTAACTCTGTCCACAGCTGCACTAGCAACAGATGTGTGTGAAAAGGCACTGGTTCACTGGCAGAGAGTGCCCAGTTCTTAAATTTAACCAGAATTAATGCATAGTCCTCAAAATGTCAAAGTTCACTAGGACATTCTTTGCCACAGTAATGAAGCCTTACTAGGACCAAGGCCACACTCAATCACTCTGCTATTAAATCTTCCCCAGAAAATGGAATGACACTGTTTTAGGGAAAGTTTTCAGTTCTGTGTATTAAAGAAAGTCTCTTCCATATTAATTCTATAAGCCATAATGCCATACAAATTGGATTTTCAGAATTGACAAAAAAACTAGCAAATGCACATTTTAAAAAAGTAATTAAGGTCCATAAACAGTGCTATCCATTAAGCCAGGTCAACTATGGCAAGTGGAGACCAATACATAACCTGATCACAACTCCCGAGTGCACGTAAAATTAACTCAACAGGCCTTATTTAAGAAAGCTTAGTAAGTTTTAAGTCACCAAACTATTACAAGTCTGCATTCTCTACTTGAGTTGGTCAATTTTTTCTTTAAATCAGAGCTTCTCTCTGCAATAAAGATTCCATGGAAATATCAGTTATTTATATCACTGCAATGTCTAGAAGGATCAACCACATCAGAGCACTGTTTTGCTAACCTGTATGCAAGAACATAAAAAAAACACCAGTACTAACTGCAGAGAGCTTACAGTCTAGACACAATCACACTGCTGTGTATCAGGACATTGATGCACAAGCCCATTAGTCATCTGACTAGCTGAAGTAATTCTGTTGGTAGTTTCCTCTACACCACCCTTCTTTGTGGAGGGATTGTACCAGCTGTTCCTTACTCATATTTGCAATCCCTTTCCCCTTGCCAAGTCATTTTTCAGCCCTGGTTGTCCTGTACACTCAGACTCAGGTAGCAGTAGTGGCCAAGATGTCTTTCCATACTTTGGGAAGGATTTGTATACATATATGATCATAGTTACCCAGCATCAGACTGCTGCAACAACCATGCCCTTCGGTAATTTAAAAATGGCAGTTACATTCATGTGCAACTGATTTTCAGTTATTTTGGTGACAGTTTAAAGTAATTCTTCTGGATCAATTTCTCCCAGTCTTTCCCCACCACAGTTTATGATCATACTGAGCTGAAAGGCAAAGATTTTGCCAGGCTATTAGCTGAAGTTAAGTGGATATTTGCAGAGAAGGCAAACAAGTGTTGGGGGGTAGCTGTACAATCTCTCTGGGACAACTACAGGCAATTGATGAAATCAATAGTAAAAACACAGCCCTACAGGAGCAGAGAGTTCCCTCTGTTGTAATTTTTGGCTTCTAACAAGACACCAAAAATCTAGGGAACTATTCCCATTCCCAGGAACCAAAACCTAACATTGTAATATATTCTCCAAAGCCAAAAAAAAATAAAACAAAAAAAAGTGAAGGGAACTGGTTGCTCCCAAGGGGCCATATTTTGCTACTACAAAGCCAGCACATTTTTGTTTCACTCAATTTAAAAAGTCAAGGGGTTTATTTTTCAATAAAACCATTTCCCTTCATGACACCATTTCAGTTTAATTCTTGACGCAGAGGGTCGGAACAAAGGCCGTGTTGCTTTTACCACCACCTTGCATGCACCATTTGAGAAATTTCACCCATCCATGAGTCCCATCTCATAAGGAAAGACAAGTATCCAAGGAGACTAGGTACCATGCCCAGCATTTGAACCTATTTATATACTTATGTGACTCACCTCGCCATAGGATTTATGCTATTCTCCTCTGTTCAAACAAAATTATAAGCAAGAATAAAATATATCTTAGTCTGAATAGGGCTTTTTTTTTTTTTTTTTTTTTTTTATATACACACCTCGTCACCTACATTTCCTCTCACTGAAAGCTGTACAAAAAATAAGATGCTCCAGTCAAATTCAGCTGTAGAAAGATTAAGAAATGTTAAAGTAAAAAGCATCAAAACTAGGAAATTCTTTACAGACCCAGGACGCCCTCTAGAATTCGGGACATCTGCAAAGAAATTCTAGACATGCTTAGGCCTCTTCAATAGCTTTTAATCATCTTGCTTGTAAAAGCTAAGTATATTGCATGTGCTTCTTGTTCCAAACTTCTCAATTCAAGTCCAGTTTTCACTGCAGAGAGTAATAAAATTTCAGTGAAATCCATTTTTTCCTCACTTGTTGGAACATGCTATCTATCTGCACACTGTCATTATTGATTCAGCATATTCATATCTGCTCAGTGATAAACTGTGCATTTTCAATTTATCAAGCTTAAGAGATGCCAAAAAGCAGCTAGATATTAGTCTTCAGAATATACCATAGCATGCGACTTTAGTCTCAGTGGTGACATTTTAAGCTGCAAGGTGTTTAAGGAAAAAAAGACCACATTTATTAGTCACAGACATGAAAGAGGGAGGCCTCTTCTCTCCAGAGACGACACATGGATGAGCAACCACCATCTTTTAATGCTGCAAAAGGAAACGGTTCTGAGGTTTCTATCAGGTGTATATCTTAGACCTAGATTAAGGACAAAGACTCCCTTATTTAAGTATGCACTTAATTGGTTTTTGATAAGTACCAAGCTCCCCAGCTCAAAAGAAACACTTTTAGTTGTTGGAAAGGAAACTGAACCCCATATTCCCAAGCTGACACACAGTTGAGCAAAATATTTTCTGTTCTTTCCCTGAAACTTACAGTTGCTACAAATGGAAAGATGGCTGATGATGAGTTGACACCATTCTCTACAGGTGAAGTCATTATGCCCCCACAAGACAAGAATCTGCCTCCAAAGGTTTAGATTGCAGGGTCCAGGATTTAGTCAAGCTAGAAGTTTACTAGATAACTTCTAGTAAGAGAGCTAGGCTCACTGAACAAGTCCCCAGTATTTAACCCAATGTAAGTAGGCGTACAGTCATAAAGGTCACATAAATTTTGGGTAGGGAACTGCAAGAGGGGGATGATCAATTGGTAAGATCAAAGCCTCAAACCTTGCTGAGAAGTCCTGCTACTAAGAGGACATTTCTTACCCCAAAACTGCTCAAGGCTCGAGCGTTACCTCCTTCATAATTTCCCTTTGTAGATACCGATTGGAAACTTCCCACCCGCTACTGCAGCTCTCTCTAATCACACAGTGATTTTTAAAGAAATGTAAAGTTCTTTTAAAGATATTTAAAAGAAACACCTCTGGGTTATTACACTGATCTTCTTCACATTTCAAAAACAGAAAGGCAATGACCATGATTGGCACTGCAGCATCCCCAAAAGCACCTTACAGCTGTTTACCCTGCTGCTGCCTGTTTAAACTTGTGGTATTTGGTTCCATCTTGACACCTCTGTACTGCCTAATAAAGAGCTTAACAGAAGCATTTTGGGGGAGGTCCAGGGTAGCCTAATAAGGTATAACCAATTTCAGTAGTTAACAGATAAGAGAATTCACCTTTTGTCTTCAATTCTTCCTTACCCCACCACAAATCAGAAACCCATCTGGCACTTCTATGATTATTTGGAAAAATGTAAATAGTTGATCAAGCTTTGGACGTTTGACATTGACATGTTTGTCAAGACCTTCTTTAATAGAAGACTCCCTAAATTAAGATGAGGTTTCAGGAAGTTCTTTTTTCTGGGACCTCACAGACTCAGGGCAGTCTAAACATATTTGTTTGAATTAACTTGGGAAAGGCAGAGAAAGATTCTGGAAGTCTTTTAAAATACCCAGAAAGGGGCCTATTAACATAGCATCTTCTTGATTCCACTAAGAAGGAAATCACCAGAAAGTTGGAAGAGGAAGGGGGGGGAGGGGAAAACCCAACATGAAAACCCACAAGAGATAGGAATCAAGGATTTTTTTGTTTTTTTTTTTTTTCCAAATGACGTAGGAAGGTTGAAACCTGGATTTTTAAAACAGCAAATACCTAACTGTGCAATTAGAAATTATGCAAGTTAGATGCCAAGTAACCACTAAAAACAGGCACTAGGCACCTTTAAAATGGAATTTTAACTGGGTGAAGTATCTATCTGTATCACACAGCTTCTAAATACTTTTGACAATTTGGCTTCAAGTTCCTGTGTCCGACCAATCCCATATATAGGTAAGCACTGCCATTCAAGGCTGATGTAAAAAAATAAATTCAGAAGTCTTTTTTCATATGTTCTTTGAAGAGAGGCCTTGACAGGTTGTGCTGGAATGAAATAGACTATTCAATAAATGCGTAGTCAATAATCAGCCCTAGCTCAGAATATAAATACAGGATATGTATGAGCTAAAATCCTTCCCTTAGCTTGCCATTTTTCATATTAAAAAAAATTAGTGATTCTCATTACGTTACTGTCTGGCAGTATTGTTATTATTAATGTCCTTACAACACCTGAAAAAAATCTATCTATCTAGAATTAAAGTACCTCCTGTGAGAGAATCTCTCTTACCCTCCACAAAACTAGCCTTTCAGATTCAGGAACCCTTCCTTTCCAGGTCAGAAGAGGTCCTGACCCCTTCAAAGCTGGTACAATATATTCATAGTGGCATTGTGGCAGAAAACAGTCATGGGAATCTGCCACTGCAGGAGGATCCCCAATCCAGCTAAAGAAAAGAGAAGAACATGAAAAAGGCCAACAATACCTCAAGGATTTAAAAGCATATGCAAAAAAAAAAAAAAAAAAAAAAAGGAAAGAGCACTGACATTTTAGGGTGGCTGACTCCTGCAGGAATACAGAAAAACAATACAAAACTACAGCAGAAATTCCAGAAAGGCAAATTCAAATGGTGGAATGAACCCACATTATTGGCTTCAGCTTCTCCAGCAAGAGAGAAATCAATAAAGCTGCAGTCCCTCTCCAGTGGCTCACTACATAATGCAAGGATTTCTAGGGATATTTGATAATATTAGTAATGCTAGCTGGCTGCTTGGACAATGGAAAGGAAAACACATGAATCCCCAATTAACTACATTTTTTAGATTGAAATGTTTTAGTGCTATGCTCACACATACTGAAGATAATGAGGTAGATGGCTAAAATTCACATGAAACCATATGTTAAGTCATGTGACTTTAATATTAATGGTTTCTGGCACATCTAATTAAGAGATAAAGCCAGTAGGATAATTGTCAAAGGATAATGGTTTCACACTGCTGGAAAAAAGCTATAGCAAAGTCTAGGCATTTATTAAGGAAAAATTTGAGGCCTTCAAAAAGCAGGAGACATTTACAGTTCCCACTCTGAAAATAAAACACTGAAGGAAAGCCAATACATTTACATTTGATTAATGTCTCATCCTTCTCATATCACTCATCTAGTAGGGATATCCCATTATCATGCATTGATATATTCCAGAGACTTTATCACACCAAAGGATTAAATAAAGAGATACTGGTATTCCAGATGATTTAGATAATTGGCATATACACTGTTCTTTAGCCAATCAGAAGCCAGACTGTTTTTTAAAACATCACTTCAGATTTATAAAGTTTATTTCATAGATGTTTAAATGAATTGCCAACTCGGATGTATAAGCATTCCGCTATCAATAAATAAGGATTAGTCACCTAATTAGTTATTATACATTTCATTATGGCCAACAGATTTCTTTTGTTAAGAGTTTTGTGATTATTTAATCACAAATGTAAAGCATATGTCAACTTGAAATATGTTTATGTACATTGCTATATAGTTATATGCTAATCAATATTGTTACTACACTATTCTTTTTGCTAAGCATATTAGCTCCAAATATATGGCAAATAAAGTATTTCACTTAACTGTTTAAAATGATAACCTACTTAAAGCTAATCTGCTCATGCTTTGCATAATGCAAAAATAAGAGGGGCAATATTAGATAGTTTCTCCAAGATAAAGCTGTTGAAGGGTATGGTACTCATGAACAAAGAAAGAAAGTCTATAATTATGGCAGCCTCTGACATCATGTGTGTCTATGCACTCACACCAGCACACCCCAAGATACTGCACAAGCACATCAGCTGTAAGAACTTTGCTAAGTTGAAAAATTTTTATTCAGTCAAATCATCTTCTTTGGAAAAGCGTGTCTTTTTTGCTCCAACATGAAGTCTGAAATCTGCAAGCAACCCCTTTAACATTGAGGGCACTTCAGCAGATGGACTCAATTCCCTGTCTGATGGGACACTTTCCTTCATATTTTACAGCCATAAAAGTGTTACTTTCAAATGCTTTCACATTGCTGGGTTTTTCCCCCCTCACCTTTTAAACCCCTCTACCCTAGGTACTAAGTAGTGGTGCTAGGCTGATTTGGGGTAGGAACTGGGCAGCCACCTTCTGAAAGTGATTTCTTCCCCCCCAAAAAAGCATTTTTAAGAGCGAAAGGTGAAAAAAAAAAAAAGAGAGAAATCCAACCCAAGCCCAGAGCTTTCTTTTTTTTTTTTAAAGCCACCCCCCCTCCTTTTGAAGCATCCCCTCCCCCAACTCCGATGTGCAATGCAACCTTAACTCTTTAATCTGATTATGGCCTAATCCCTCCTCCTCCCCAGCTGCTCTGCTCTCTCTGTGCAGCAGGCCCCAAGCTGGAGAGAAACTTCTCAGTTGCAATCCCCTTTGCAAACATTTCGGGTAACAATCAAAGCATTGCGGGCTCCTACTTTTTAGTGCAGTCTAGGAGGATCCCAGTGAAACGCCTCTCCCCGCAGCTCAAGGTGACCACCAATGTGTCGTTCACCATCTGCTCCACCAGCACCGGCAGCCAGGAGCCGACCTGCAGCTCCTTCGCCTCAGCTTCCTCCATGCTTGCCGGAGCTCGGCGCCCGCCTCGGTGCAGCTGGAGCGCGGCTGCGATCTCCCAGCCGGCCTCGCTCGGGCCCGCTGCCCGCTCCGCGCCGCTCTCCCCTCCCCCGCTGCTGCTCCTGCCGCTGCTGCCGCCGGGATGGCTACACCGGCCGCTGCGATGACCTCATGGCTCCAGGCTCCCCCTCAGTTGGGAGGATTAGTAGGTGCGCTGACGTCACAATGCTTCCCTCCCGGGAACGTTCCACGGCCGAATCCTGCAACAATTGGCTACAGTTCAGGGTGATTATTGGAGAAGAGCATGTCAGTTACACTGAGGCTGCTGCTGCTGCTGCCCATGGTGGGCCTGGCAGGGCATCTCCTCTCACCCCCACGGCACAGCATCCCACACAAGGGTCACTAGGTCTCCACTCTGCAGTACCCATTGAGGTGCAGCGCCAGGGGCTCACCCCTCTTCCTGCGAAGTGGTCTCCACGAGCATCAAGCCACCCCCTCCAAAAATCCTTAATGGTTTAGAGTAAGGGGTTTCCTTTCTGCCCCAGACTGATGGTTAGGGGTTAATTACAACCTGCCCACTCCCCCTCCACCCCAAACACACTGAACAAATCATTTGGACATGGCAAAGAGTCAGGGAGTTGTCTCTTCCTGTCCCAGATTGTTCTCTGGGAAGAGAACCACATCACCATTTACTCCTACTCTGTACACATTGACTGCCCTCCTGCACAGTTGGTAAGAGGTAGTCTTTAAAAGTAAAATATGAGATTTTCCAAAAGATATCAGTAACCCAGTGTATTCCAAAGGACTATAAAGGCAGTTCAAATAGCCTTTCTAATGCTGACAGATATGTAAATCCAGGAAATCATTTTTACCCTTTTAATAGGTTAGCTGCTATCTTAAATTTGCTTTCTTAGGACACTAAGAAAAGCCAGTTTCTCTCATATCCCTTTATACTCCAAAAGCTTACTCTGAATGGTTTGACAGTCTTGTAGTTCTGTAAGTGAGAGAGTGAAATTTCAGGAAATTGCATGCAATTCAAATGCCTCACTAGAACCCAAAGTTAAGTGCTTGATTACAAATAGGAAATATTGTAAAATGTGCTTTAAAATTACTTCAATGAAGAATTTAAACTCCAGAGAAACAAGACTGGGTTTATTGCTTCAGTTTTCTTTCAAGCAATAAAAACTTCAGATTCCAAAATGCCTCTTTCTAAGTAATACATTGTGGTACAGGAAAAACTAAAAACATTTTGTAGGTTTAACTTAGGAAAAAAGACACTGTTCTGTACATTTTGAAACAGATTTTTTAGTAGGCAGTAGAGCAAAAAGGTGTTGAATTAGAAAAGGAATGCTTCATAAGAAAATCTCTTCATATACAGGGGTATCCTCCTCCAAGAGGACTTCCCCCCAACCCCCATACCAACATTGGACAGATTCCTTTTAAGACTATGTTTACAGGACACAATTTTCTGCTATCATTTAAGTAACAATTCAACAAAGTTATTTTCAATAATAACAATAAATAAAACAAAGGCTGAATGGGCAGTTCTCCAGGTTCCTGTTTAGGCCTGTTAAGGCAAAGCAATAAGGAAGTAAAAAACAGTTTGATCAGGAAAGACATTAGATTAAAAGTATGGTTGAAAGCTGTTCTTTCTTTTTAGACCTAGTCGAAGAGGTGCTCAGTTTGTCTCAGAGATTTTAAATCCTCCTTTAGACTTCAAATGTACCAAACTATTTGTGAAGTATTACTCGGTTGGGCCTATACACAGTGTAACAATGAACACAGACAACTGCTTCTTGCTAAGTAATGCTGTATTCAGGAGGGGTCCAAGGTCAATCAACCCTTCCTGTCCATCCCACTCTCAGATTAGCTCTTTAAATATATGCCCACAAAAAGATGTCAAAAACGTTTTGCATTCATTGTCTCATAAACCTGTATGTGTGTGTGTGTGTATGTGTGTGTATATAGATATATATACACACTGTTTTATATATATATATATATATATATGGAGAGAGAGAGAAGGCTGTTCAAAAGTACAAGAAATCTTTTGGTTAAATAAGATTCAAAAGAGAAATCGGACTTTCACTCACATTAGTCACAGAAAGGAATTTGCCATTACATATGTATTTTAAGAGGCCAGTGATGGCAATCATGTAACTAGGAATTACAGGTTTATATTTTTTAAAGGAATATGCACTTCCTGTTTCCAAGGTGAGCAAAAGCTTTTATTTTTAATGAAAAACTACTTTAAAAGCAACACTGGCACTTATGATGAATAAAGCAGTAAATAAAATACATTTTGCCATCTATTCAGACAAGGAAACATTACCATTTGTATATTTGGATCAGCTCACTTATTGCTGATATTTCAAATCTGTGCTACACTGACCCTTTTGACTACAGTCTTAATAGCAGAAAATACATTTATGCTGCATTTAGTTTAAAAGCTTGAAAAAGTTATTTTTTTTTAAACAACTCTCTGAGCAAGAGGATTTTAAAATACAGATTCCTTCAAGTCGTGTTTATAGCAGTAAAGGTCATTTAACAACCCACACAGTTCAATCTAAAATAAACCTAAAGCAGTAGATGGATCATTTGTAGGGCTCAGAAAAGAGTAGCTACAGCTTGCACACATCTAAATATTACAGTTCTCTACTTCATTTAAATCCCCTTTTTTGGTGTGACCCACAAAGAGAGCTACAGTGTTGCAAATTAATAAAGCAAGATGGTGGGGTCACTGCTCTTACAGTCCTCAGACTTGTTAACTCCATTACTTCAGCCTCTATACGGTTGTTTGGGAGAGGAGGGTGTTTGGGGGGAGGATGGGGGGCAATGTTTTACCAGGTAAGAAAGGTTTCTTTCCTTGGTCATTTGAAGTTGGTCGCAGTGGATCTGAAATGCAGATGTAAATGGAAAAGAGCAGCCAAAAGCAACAGAGGGAACAAGCAAAGCCCGCACAAGATGAACCCCAGCAAATGAGGATGTTGCAAAGGCAGCGAAATAAAGGAAGAGAAAAGGCTCTGGCTGACGTTACCTGAGCGATCAGTCTCCAGCCCTTTAACAATTACTGTGTTTGACAATTTAGGAGGTTACTGTGTGGCATTTACTTTCCAACACACCCCCTCTAGCGGCCACACGCCACCGCGGCTCCCCGGCCTGACCTCTCCAGCCGCCCCTGGCAGGAGGCGCCGCCCCCGCTGCAGGGG
>NW_005842253.1:1190949-1202386 GCF_000455745.1 Alligator sinensis
CCCCGCCGCTGGGCTGAGCCGCATTCCTCCGCCGGGCTCGTTCGCCGCGCACCCTCGGAGAAGGCGGGCAGCCCTATTGGCCACTGCACAGCAACAGCCGCCTCTCCGCAGCAGAGCAGGCTGGCAGCTCCCCGCTGCTGGGGCAGGGGGGCTGGCAGCTCCCTGCTGCTGGAGCAGGGGAGAGATGTTACCATTGTTCCAGGGAATTAGATTGTGGCTTGGTTTTGGCAGGCATCCTCCCAATGAAAAGGACCGAACTTCTGTTCTTGGAAGCATGCCCCCGTGCAAACTATTTCAAGTTGGCCGGGAGGATGCTTAGAGCTAGGTAGAAAATGCTCAGGTCTATTTTAAAGGGAGAGGTGAGAGCTTGCTCACAGGTTTGGGAAAGGCCCCACATTGGCACACACTGTGTATCCCAGGTGCCTGCAAATGATTCCTGCCCCAGGAACCAGTTCTATTTATTGTATTTCTCAGATGTATGCAGAGAAGTATAAAACTGCTTACTTGCTAGGGTAAAAAAGAGCATCGAAACTCTTCAGTGAACACAGACTGCACTGAATTTATGCTTTGTTGAAATTTAGGTTTACCGAAACTTTTAGAAATGAACTCTAATTTTGTTTAAATTCTAGTGAAACTTGCTTTAAAAGGGGGCGGGGGGGGGGGAGCTGCCTTCTGCACTGGAAGTGAAACTCCTACTTTCTTTCATTGGCCAAGCTGTGAGAAATGAAGAAGTGAAACAAATTCCATTGTAAATGCCACAAATTTGAATAATTTAAGAGAGAATTAGTAAATTGCCGTAGATAAGGATTTAAACAAGTTTTTTACCTTTACAGTTTTCCTTTCCTCAGTTAGTCTGGGGGAAGCTGAGTAGACATGTAGACTCCACTATTGCTCCTTTTCCAGTGCAGTTGATAAGCAGAATCTGGCTACCTTTTAAAACTGCTGTAATTTGATATATGCAAGCAAAAAAACCCTCTAAACCCCATACTATACAAACCCTTGTGCACATGTTTAAAATTTACACAAGGAAAAGGTCCCATTAAAGCCTGGATTCATCTGGGTTACTCAGCCTTTTTCGCCTGTCACTTTTGTTTTCTACACAATAAACTTTCGTTAGCATACATCTGATTTACAAGCCTTTGTTGTCACAGTAAATAGTATGAGAAAACTGTTTTTGTGATTGGACCACAATCTGACAGTCAGAAAATCTAGGTATTCCAGTGCTGCAAGAGGCTTCCTTTGTGATCTTAGGCAAAGCACTTTAACTTTTCTCTGGATCAACTTCCCCATCTGTAAAATGGGGTTTAGACTACTTATCTGCCACACAGAGCTTAACAAGCTGGTACATATAAAATGCCTTGAGAGCTTTGTACAACCTTTGAGTGCCATTATGCTTGGTTGAACAAATCATCCATAAAAAGGCACATTTTAAAGGTGATAGGCAAAAGACTGTTTTTTGGTAAGAAATTGGTGCTGTGCCCCATAATGAATCATAAGGAAGTGAAAATGGTCCTGAAATATTTTTATAGCATTCCTGTTTAAGCACAAACATATCACTCACATTTTTAAGCACGGAACTATCAAAAGTATAAAATCTCATCTTCTCCTCTTTTACTGGAAGACCAGTTAGAGGTACAGGCTATTTGCTGGGTACTGAGTGAAACATCTTTGAAACCAGTGGGCATGATAGTTGTTCTTTGTTCAGGATATATGTAAAGCAAAATTAAGCTCCCTTACTGAATACATCACTGAAACAAATAGGAACCACCAACAAAACACATACCACATGCAATCTTGGTGTTGCAATTATGCCAGTGGCTGACCTGGTATCTAAGTGCAAAACTTGGTCTGGGTATTGTTTAATGAACTACACATTAAAAAAGGAGCAGACAGTAGGAGCATACAGAAAGATGGCAAAAAAGGCCTAGAGAAGTGTTTGTAACATGATCCTAGAAAAATGGTAATTAAGAGATCTTTGGAGGTACAGTGCTTGCTGGAAAGAGGCTTGGAATCATGAGCCAAGAAAATTTTCTACCATTTGAACAGGACTTTATTGTCATTATTTGTAAATAAATAATTGCATCAATGAAGTCATTACTAATTCCTCTTCTTACTAGAAATAAAATGCAAGACTGAATTCTGACTAAACACTCAAAGTGGCAAAAGCATGTTTATGGTCAGTTCAATATATCTTAACTGAAAGATGAAAGGCACAGTAGTCAGTATCTATGTGTCTCGCGAGACAATAGAATTAAACCGAGTGAGACATCAGCTCGCTGAACATACTCCTGTCTCGAAAATAAAGTAAAGCTAAGTGACTGTGCCAGTATGTTTGGAGCCAGCTTGGCTACACTGGTGAAAACATATAGTGTTCACATCTTAATCAGAATTGTGTTACATTGTTTGTAACCAAGGTAAAAAAAAAACACACAAAAAAACCACACAACAATTTAAAAGTGGCTTTCCCCCATTAGAATTCAATGAGTGCATCTACACATTGCTGTATGGCTACGTTGCTATGGCACCGTGCTTTAGTACTTCCTTTTGGATGTACCAAGCATGGCGCAGTAACTGTCTGTACTGTGCTGTGCGCACAGCGCATGCTTAGATTTCACTGCTGTATTGCTGTAACAGGGGAGTGCGCCACAGCGCTGATGTAGCTGCCGATCAGACCCACATTGCTGTAGCACGTCGCTACATTGCCATAGGACGACATGTAGACACACCCAATGTTACATTTATGTAACTCCTCCCACCCTTTACCAAGTCAATGCTTATGTATACATGTACTGTCAGGACACAGCCCATCCTATAGTAAAAGTAAATGGTAGATTTGGACTTTATTGCAGTACTTTGTACTGATCTGCAGCTCTCACTGCATAGTCAGTTTAATGGTTTAAAAAAAATACATCTCAGTGTAGCAGGACACATCCAAATAGCTTTTGAGCTTGGGGAAGGAAAGAAGTAAGGAAGGAACTGAGAGACAAAGTTCTCTGTTGTCTTTGAGGCAATACTCAAAATGCACTGAAATACTCTGTTTATAGGGAAAGTACAAGCTATAAGAAGTCTACAGAGGATACTCGGCAACTTCCCTGGAAGACAGCACTTTCCTCATAAGTACGTCTACACTATGGGGTGTGCTGGACTGTATCTGAGCTAACTCTAAATTAGCTTTAACCGGTCTCTAAAATAAACTAGTGAAAGTGGAGCTGCAAAAAGGGAATGGATTTTCCCCTCCTAATGTGAGTGAAAGTTGAGCTTAGCAGAATGAATTAGGAATGCAGAGAAAGGCACTGTGGGGAACATCAAGTGGATGGCTAATTGGCTCATGCTCAGTATGGGTCCCATCCCCCACAAGCCCCACAGAGAAAAGGAAAGCAAGAAACATTGGGACAAATCTGTAATTCCTATTCACACCTAGGAGTTGCAAATGAGGCAAGGCTCTTGTGGTGCAAGTGATCCCTACCTTCAGAGTATAGTATAGCACATCAGCTGGGTCCCAGGACAGCTTCCATGAGCAGAAGCAGTGGTGACTTGTAGCAGCTGCTCCCCAGCATAAATCCCTTTTATGTGGGTTTGCCAAAGGGAGCCATCATTTGCCCTCTGTAAAATTCAGAGTCCTTGACAGCATGCCCAAATGCCAACTTTATCATGCTCCCACTCAGCAGCAGAATCTCTTCCTGAATGCCTGTCTGTACATATATGGCATTGCCCAAACAATTACTTTTTTGTAGTGCTCACAGAAGTTTATGCAAGATAGATCCCTACATTACAATACCAGAGATTATTATGCTTAACTTATTGTCTGAACACTTAAAGAAGAATAAAAGATTGCTTAGCAACAATGTATGGGAAAAGATTTGAGAAAATGCCTAGGTTTTATTCCTGGATCTCTTACTTCACCTCATTTTACTTCCTCTGTTTTCCTAGATCTAAAATAGAGATTAAGTCTATCCTAGGCATTCATAAATAAATCACGCCAGCCACAAATGTGAGAAAGAGTGCTACCAGACTGGCAGGCATTGAATATATAGGAAACACAATGTAAAACTATACATGCTATGGCATTAGCACATTCCATATAAAGTAATTTTGGATTCCTGTATGCAGATTCAACATATTCACATATCTTGCAGGGATAACAATACTTACCTCTCTGTAAAACAGAGCTTCATATGAGAGCTGAGTGCAATGATTATTATTCCTCATGGAAACCACCATTTCTTCCTTATCTGTTTGAACAGAAAAACAAAAGCAACAGGACACACGGCTTGGAAAAAACCTTTGTCTTAAAAGATCTCAATGTCCTCACACACAAAGACATGAAAGAGCAACATTACAGTGTACTGATACATATTGCTCAACATATCTGCATGTTCCCAGCATTTGATTCCAAGAAAGCTTAACACACACATTTGTCTCTAGCTAACTCCTCTTCTGCTTTTTCCCCCAGACTGCAGCATCTTGTGAGAAATACATAATGTACGCTGATAATTCACCATCAGAACAAGCTGTCACTTTAATGATGTATTCATGTGATATATCATCATATCTAGTGAAGCATACTGATGTAATCCAAAGCCAATACTGTCCAGGGAAGCAAAAACAGAGACGAAGATTTAATAACCTGAACAATGTAGGAATCAGTTAATATTCAGCATCTAAGAAAGCAACCTTTGCTATATACAAGAGTATAAGAATATTGACAAGAGCTTCTTGTAATATTTCTGACATCACATCACTAATATTTAAATCAGTGCAACAGAGATTAATTCTTCAGTTGAAAGCAAAAGCAAATATTTTTTTCAATAAAAAAGTGGACCCAAACAAAGTGGTAAGTTTTAGTTGTGTTCTAACCATAAGTGGTTTAAAATGGAGAAAAATGCAGAAGTGTTTAATGTTTTAAACATCATCATTATTGACCACATTACAATTAGTATTAACTATATTTAACAAGAATGTGCATCTTCAAAGTATTCAGCATTAACTTATGCAACTGATTTAAAAAGGCAGTTTGTTGACGATGTGCAAAGTACATTAGCCAGGACCAGGGGCACAGTTAGGCTCCTTGATTCATAGTAACTTGAATAAATGTGTTAGATGGGAGCTGTCAGTGCTCAGCATTATTTCAAGATCAGGCTACATTTATTTACAGGCCTAAATTTGGATTTAGAAGCTTCTAAAAACTGAAACTTCTGGCTTTAAAAAGGAGTATATTTAGAATTTTCAAAGTTATTTAAAAAGGCATATATGTTAGTGGACTCCTGTCACTTTTGATGCCTGATTCTGGATTTTTGAGTTAAGGTCCTGGATTTGAAAGTGCTGGTTTGAATGTGAAATACAGTACAGGTGACCCTCGCCATTCACGGGGGATACGTTCTTGTATCCCCCACGAATGGCAAAATCCGTGAATAAGGCACTGCGTACATGAACGCAGTGCCCCAGCCACTGAGGGGGTGGAGGGGGGGCACAGCTCCGGTGGCGATGGTGGGACCGTGGTGGCAGTGGCAGGAGCCTGCGGCAGCAAGCACACAACTCCCAAGGAACTCCTGTAAGTGTATAAAGTGTATTTAAAATGTGGGTTCGGCATTAGCGAATATTTGAAACCACAAATGTCGAACCTGTGAATAGCAAGTGTTTCCTGTATGGTTCTTTACTTGCATTTACAAGTGGCTATGCTGCATGTATGTTCTAGTATATATATTATTGTGCAGATACGTTAGATACACAGGCAAAGACTTCTGGGGCTATGGCCTTACATTTCTCTTGAGGTCCTAGAGCAGGGGTGGGCAAAATATGACCTGTGGGCCAGATCTGGCCCACCAAGGGATTTTATCTGGCCTGCAGCAGGCCCCTCAGCACTGCCCAGTCTAGGTGTGGGGGACAGCTCAGGCCACGGTGTGAGCAGCTGGTCCTCCCACCCCTGAGCATGCAGCGTGGTGGCCAAACTCACTTCCCAACAGCCCCTGTAGCAGAGGATCCTTCCAACTGCTGCTGCCACTCTCTGCCACCACCACCGGACCCATCCTTGTTGTCTGGGCACCCTGGCCTGTCTGCCCTGCACCCACTGCAGGGGGCACCAGGCAGAGCAAGTTGGTGGGGTCTCCATGGAGGCTGGCCCGGGACCCACATGGGCAGGGCATGCTTGGCCAAGTGGTTGGGATGGGCTGCAGGTGGGCAGGGAGCAACATCCGGGAGCAAGATGGGCAGGTGTGGCTGAGGCTAGGGCTGGGGCTGGGTTCAGGATCATCATGTGGTGACAGTGGGGACTTGGGCCTAGGGCAGAGCCATGACCTGCTATCCACACGTCCCTGTGACAGGCACCAGTTCTGTGGGCAGGGGCGTGCAGGGAGCAGATTCAAGCTATGCCCCAGGCCCCGGCCCCACATTGTCACCACCTGGCAATCCCATGTTCTCCATGGAGAACAGCCCAGGACCCATGCAGGCAGGGCACACTCAGCCAGGTGAATGGGATGGGGCCACAGGCAGTCAGGGAGTGGCATCCAGGAGCGGGATGGATGGGCTGGGCCCAGGATCATGGGGTGGTGACAGTGTGGGGCTAGAGCTATTATCCACTCCTTGCACACCCCTGCCCGTGACCCCAACCCCAGCTCTGGTCCCAGCCCCAGCCCCACTCTCCTGTCCCACTCCTGGATCCCATTCACTGCCCATCTGCAATCCCATCCTATCCATCCAGCTGTGTGCGCCCTGGCCACGCAGGCCCCAGGTCGGTCTCTATGGAGACTCTGGGATCATTGTGTGGTGACAGAGTGCAGTCAGACCCTGGGCCCTGGGACAGAGACACTTTTAGAGTTTCGGTGAGCTGTTGTGGGGCAGGGGATGCTGACCCAACCTGGAGCCTCAGGGTGGGGTTGGGGGTGCTGGTGCTGACCCAGCCTGCAACAGCTTACCAGAACTCCCTAAGTGACCCTCCAGCCCAAATAATTGCCCACCCTGTCCTAGAGAAAGGTGAAATGAACAATAATGAAATTGCTTTACCTTTGTTCAGCTTATCACATTTTTTATTTAAAAAATCATAATCATAAGATAACCATAACAATATTCTCATGGTTTGTGATGATGACTCCTTGAAAAGTGAGCTCTTATGTTAAAACATGGACTTGAATCAGTTCATATTGTTTCCATTCTAGAGTCCTGGAAAGATAATTCTCAAATCTTCAACTCTTTAAATTCTAGGGATCCAAGCACATGCCCAGAGTCAAGGATAATAATCCCAGCCAATTGTGGCCAAACACCAAGCTTTCCAAAGGGGTATAATATGCTTCCACGTGTTTTTGTATACCTTGCATCTACAGGATATAATGCATCTATTGATCAATCTCTAGACACTAAAAATAAAAAAGTTAAATCTAAACTTAGCCATATAAACAAAAGGACTCCTCTGTCAAGTCAACAATAATTCCAGGATTGTTGTGTTTTATGGCATTTTTAGCATGCTATATTTAGACAGAAAGTATATTCAAAACAAGAGGCCAGATCCTTGGGTTGACTCACATGTAGTTGGCTGAGAACCCAAAGGGAGTGGTGGAAAAAGCTGCTCTAAGGTTGCTTTTTCCATTCTACCTACAGGTCATTTGGCCATCAGTACAATCAGTACAGTTGGCCATCAGTGTTTTTTTGTTTTTCAAGCAGTAACTCCTTCAGCACTGGTTTGTCTGGAGAAGGTTGCTGGAACACCGCACTTCTTCCTATGTCAACGGACCTTCTATGTCAGGGTTCCAAAACAGGAGCTTAAAACCAATTATATCAGACTCATTTGGTCTGGGATGCCTTAAGGCGCATTAGAGCAGTTTTCCAACTGCTTTGCCTTCCCACACAAAGCTGCCATCTGTGGATCTAATCTTATATTTTGTTGTTGTTTTGGTCCTATTAAAATGGAGTCAATGACACATTTGCCACCAAACAGAGCTAGGATATTGATTATCTTTCAGAATTAATAAAAATACCACAGGTTAATCTTTACAATTTCAGTGTTTAAAAGTTTTTATTTTTACTGTCTGTATTATTTCATCATCTTTCAGTGAAAGTAGACCAATTAGATTCACATTTGTTCTATTTCATTTTTTTTTCCTTCTAGATGCGCTAAAATCTTGGCAACCATTGGGATGCAAACATTGTAGGAAATGTGTAGCTACCAATCCAAAAATATGATTCAAACTTTTTCCTCTCAGAGAAATCAGTCATAAAAGCATTTCTGCTTAAAATAGCTTTAGTAGATTTTATTTTCAACAAATACTTAAATGTCAGCCCTAACCACCTGCTTGTGCAACCAATTTAAAAAGATAATTTTTATTTGGAGAACTTTTTTCTAAGCCAAAGATTAGGTTTGGCTAGTGACTCAGTTACTCTAGCTGTAAAATGGCACATACTTACCTTATACAGATTTCTGAAGCTCCAAAATCCTTAAAAATATTTGAGAATGCATGGTAACAGATAGAGCAGGAAATTCCTCTTTTAATTAAGGTTCCAGTATTTGTTCATAACTTTGTCAAACCTTAACTATTTGAATGGATTTTTTCATGAGTGGCATTTATGTCAGGCAGAATATTTGAAGCTAAACTGACTCGGCCACTTCTAAGAATGGACAGTTTTGTCAATGTTATTCTTAATCTCTGTGCCTCAGTCTTCCATGTAGAATGGGGATGTCTGTTAATTCATAAGGGGTATCTGTCAAACTTGTGGATAGTATAGTGACTGTAGCAGATAGATGCTTACAAGAGAATTTATACCTTTATAGTCAGTGCAGAGTGTACACGGAAGATACAAAGGAACCTTCAAAAAGCAACAGTCCTGCCCCAAATGAAGCAGAGGTCCTGCAGGAAACCATTTGTGTGATTATAGCACTAGATATATCCCTCAAAATGTACACACACACCCACGCACATGTTGTGAGGGAAGTCTTGAACAAAGCAACTCTGAAATGACCTACCTCCCCCCGCCCCCCAATTAAGGTTCTAGTATTTCCTAGCTTTGAAGGCTTACCTTTGCATCCGTAGGCAGAAAACACGGCAGTGTGGTATGTTATAGACTAAATCATTTAGCGGCATGAGATTTTGTAGGCTACAGACTACTTCATCAGATGCTATTTTTGCATCTTTAAAATTCTTTTAATAGGTTTTTCAGACATAATTGGTAAAAAAAAAAAAAAGACAGGACAATACCTGAAAGTTACGCAGATGTAATAGTGAAAGCACCACAGGTAAGATTAAATATGGTAAAAACTGGGCGCGTCTATGCATGTATTAATGCACCATAGCTACTGCATATTAAGTTTAGTATCTCTAATATGAAAGTACTACATAAATGTGCAGTAGTCTGTGCTAATGTGCAGTAGTAATGGTGCATGGCCTTTTTGTGATGCTTAATGCGGAGTAAACTAATTCTACTATGCATTAGTGTATTAGCATGATTTGCCATGGTGCGCTAATGCACAGTAGAATTAGTCTACTGTACATTAAACATCTCATGTAGATGCACCCGCTGAGCTTTAATAAAAGGATCAGAGCTTGCTAGTTTATCCAGGGTCACAGACATCAAGTTGCAAGCATAGTGGGGTCTGGCTCTTAAGTACTTACTAGCCTGCTTCAGAGGTGTGATTCCTGTTCTGCCGCACCCTCGGAAAGGAGCATTTATTTGTTTGTAGGAATAAATTAAAAACCCAGAGTAGTTAGTATTAGTATAATCAGACTGCATCACTGCTAGGCACTATGACTGCCAGAACTGACCACCTTTTTCCTGCATGTAATGCATGCAAATACAAAGACAGAAAACTATTAATTTTTTGTGCTAGAATGTCCTTCCTATTATCCCCTTGGAGATTTGAAATTTCAAAAAATAGAAGACCATAATTCATTTCAACATTAAATGGAACATGAAAGTTCTTAATTTACCAAGAGAAGGTACAGACTGAACCTATATTATAATAAACCATCTTATTTGTTTAAAATCAAATGTAACACATTATTTAGTCTCTGCCTGCCATTATTCAGCAGTTGATCCAGAAGAAAGCTATATAGGCCAAACTTGTCTTTGCTAAATTTGAGTCTTTTAAGCTGGGTATGTCTACACTTGATGCTACATTGCCATAGCGACATGCTACAGCAACATAGCATTCATAGATGTCTACACGTGACCAGCAGCTACTCCGCCATAGCAGCGCATCCCACTATTATAAGTAGCTGCTAAAAATAACCATGCACCATGTGTATGGCGCAGTATGAGCAGTCACTTCACTGTGCTTTAGTACTTCTAAAAGGAAGTACTAAAACATGGTGTAGTAACAGCATTGCTGTAGGGCAGCGTGTAGACACACCCATAGAAATCAAGAGGAACTTCATCCAGCAAATGCAAGAAATTGATCATGTGCGGTATGCTGGTTTGTTCCTAACACACAATTATTGTTTGTAGCTTTAAAGAGAAGGGGGGAAATAAGTCAAACAAAAGTGTAGCTAGGATCCTTCCTTAAAATGTACCCTAAGGAAAAATACCTCTTCTAATCCAAATTTAATCCCTTTAGCCCTGTAGATCTATGCCAATATTTACAATTTGAAGGACAGTAGAATGTTCATTTATCCTCATAACACTCCGCTTGTTAAAATACTGACATCTGTATTTAAAGATGGATGATGGTGCACTCTCCCAGGCATGTGTCTACATGTGCAGAGACATGGGAGTAGATTTGCTGCTCCTAGCAGCAGATTGCTCCTGTTCCCAAGAGCCCTGCACTGACCCCCTGCCACCAGGGCCAACCTGTCCTATACTGCGAAACCTCGCTGCCTGGCCTGCCCAGTGGTGGGACGCATATGGCGGTGCCTGCCGCTTTCAAAGCAGCAGCAGCAAGGTGCAGAGCCTGAGCCCAGCTCACAACTGTGGCCCGCCCCCACCCGTACAAAGATTGGGAGGCCACGTGCCGCCCCCCCCCCGGCTGCCCAGTGCCATGCCTCTGGAAGAGCTGCCAGATTCTTCTTGGGGACATGAGGTGGGGCAGGGAGGGAGTGGGGGACCTGGGGCTCCATTCCTCTGGCTCGGCAGTGCAGCTGAGGCTGGCCATGCTCTAAGACCCAACTCTGGGCCCTCCCCCGGCCCGTGTGGCCAGGACTGGGATGGGGAGGCAGCCAGGGCTGGGGCCAATGTAGCCAGGGAGGGTGCTGAGGCTGGGAGGTGGCCAAGGCTGGTGCAACCAGTGCTGGTGTGGTTGGGAGGCAGCCAGGGTTGGTGTGGTAGCCCAGGCCAGTGCAGCTGGGACTGGCACGGCCGGGGCTGGGAGGCAGTCAGGTCCAGAGCCAGTGTAGCTGGAGCTGGGATGCAGCCGTGGTTGATGCGGCATCCAGGGCTGGCATGCCCAGGTCTGGGAACTGTCTGGGGTCAGGGCTGGGAGGTGGCCAGGGAAGCACGGAGCCCGGCCACGCCATTCCCC
>NW_005842253.1:1202417-1209835 GCF_000455745.1 Alligator sinensis
TCTTTCCCCTCTCCTCTCAGACTTTTCCATGGCTGCACCCATGCATGTGCGCGTATTCTCAGCCCCCCCAAAATTTTGTTTTCTTCCTCCGTCTATGCCCCTGTGTCTGGCTGCTTGCCAGACATCCGGTTGCTTGTCCCCCTCTTCCCCCACCGCCACTGCCACCGCAACTGGCTTCTTTGGCAGTGAGAACTATTTCTTGCAGGGGGCCCCCAAAAATGGTGGGCCGGCCCTGCCTGCCACCACCAGGGAGAGCTGGAGGCTTTGGCCTGAGGGCAGTTTCCTGGACAGCTGCTTTTCTGGCCAGGAGCAGCATGCAAACCATGGTGGCAGTTCTAGCACCACAGCCTTTGCCTGCCCTCCATGCCATGGCTGTTCCACTGCCCTGCCCTGGCAGGGATGGCTAGCACCTTGGGCTCCTGCTCGCCATGGTGTTGGCCCTGCTGGCCCACCATGGTGACTGCTGTCTGGCCCAGGAAAGTACCTTGCATGTAGTGCTCTCTTGCCCGGCCTCCCTGCACAGATGCCACCTGGACTTTGTCCTGCTGCCTGGATCCTGGCAGAAATGACAATGATACAGTCTCAGATGCCACCACTGGGGTCATCCATGCCCTCCTGAGCTTCCAACTCCACTACCTCTGGGCCCTGTTGGGTAGTCACCAGATACGGGTGCGTGACTTTGTGTCCGGTTGACATTCATCGGTCTTCTCTAGAGTGTCATAACCCTCTGGTCAGTCTGGTTTGGGCTCTCACTCGCTCTCTATTCCCACCTGCCACGACTTTGTTTCTAGGTTCTAAACAAAAGGGAGGGGTGATGACTTTCTCACCCCAACCACGACTGACCACTGGTTCACGCTCCCTGAGTTCCCTGTTGGTAAAGTAAAAAGAAATGGAGAGGGCAACAGAATGTCCGCAAAAAAAGGGAAGATTTATTCGAGCACATTGAGCCCCCTCCCCAGTAGTCAGGGACAGGACGATCTCCCTGTGTCTTGCCTGCCATCTCTTGTGACTCCCCCTGCACCTACTGGCAAGTGGAGAGAGGTGGGTTTTTTTCTTCTGTTGATAGCTACCACACCCAGCTTAATTGGCCACTTACAGCAGCTAATTGATGCATACAAAAAAAAGTAAGCTGAGGGAGAGAGGCCGTTTCCCTGTCTCTCTCTCTCCCTCTGGCTTCACCTGTTTCTTCCTGGGCACCTGGCTTGCGGCACCACTGATAAGCAGATTCCTTTTTTTTTTCTTGTTATGTTTTTTCTCTTGATCGCTGCTGCGCCCGGCTTAATTGACAGTCCGCGGCAGTTAATTTGTGCTCATCAAGAAAACCACAGTGAGCTGATGGGGAAAGTCCGTTCCTGCTCCCTCTCTTTCTCTTCTTGTCTCTCCAACAACAGGCCCTGTCTCCCCTCCCCACAGAGCTCCTCCACTACCCATCCCACCCACCACCAGTAAAACACCCTCTTCCCTGTGCTTTTACAGTGTGCATGTGTGCCCACCAGCCTCTGGCTGCTCCCCTGTGGGTGTGCACACTATGGTGAGGCCAGTGAGGGAGTGCTCATCCAGGGGCGATGGCAGGCAATGTTCTTTTAGCACAGGTGGCTCCCTGTCCTGCAGCCAATGGCCAGGGCCAGCAGGGTGCATGTGCAGTGGCTGCATGGAACCGGGGTGAATGGTGTGGCTGGGCCCAGGCAGGGGGCACTGGGTGGTAGGGGACCCAGCGGATGGGGCCAGGCCAGGCCTCCTGGCTGACAGAGACAGTACTGCACCTTCACCCAGGCCCATGGGGGGGCCTGCTGCTGGGTGGCAGGTGGCTACCAGGGGCAGGCAGGGCTGCAGCTGGAAGCAGGGTAGCAGGTGGCATGAAGGCAACTGACTGCCAGGACCTGGATGATGTCCAGCACCTAGTAGTTCTCCTCCATCACCTACACTGCCCTGGTGACTAGGACAGCTGCCACTTCAAGGCCTCAAGATACCACTCCTACAGGGTCAGGAGCCTGGCCCAGAACTCCTGGTCTGTCCAGTCCCTGGCCTTCCTGTGCTGATCCCATGTATTCTTGTGGGCGATGTCTTCCACTCGCCAAGCCCGTGAGTCCGCCAGCCACTCCTCGGTCATCATGATCAGCTGGTCCAGATGCTGGGTCCAGTCTTGGATCCTGCGCTGCCAGAGTCAACACATCCACAGGGCCCCAGCTGAGGCTGCCAGTGACCTTGACGTTACATCCTGGCTGCCAACTGGTGCCTCTCCCCCACGTGCAGCTGCAGGGCCTACAGAGCCAGGAGAATGAGGTTGTTTATGAGTTGCTTGTGAGAGTTTGCAACATTTTAAAGATAAGATGCACTGTACCAGGGGGCTGTACCCTGCCCAATCTCAGATTTGGGGTCATGCATGCATGGGTGCCTAGGGACCATGGTAAATCAGCTGGGCAGGCCCAGGCCCAGGCAGCCACCATCCATGCCCCTTATCCCCACTGGCTTCCCACATGCTCCCAGTCGGCATCTACATGTGCACTACTATGCATTAACTAATCGCAAGTAAATTTGCTACTTGTATTTGGAGGTAGCAAATTTACTCCTGATTAGAGCAATTTACTGTGCAGTAAGCGTCTACATGGGTAGATGCAGATGCTTACTGTGCAGTAAACAGCTAATCTCATGCGCCCACCAAGTCAGTAACAGATACAGAATTAGTGTAGAAATTCCTAAATGCCTTCCATCTACATGTTTCATAGCAGCAGTGACTTCCTTCTTATGCCAACATTGGTTGCAAATCAAAAATTAAATTTCCTACATTCCTTAAATTTTGCAGCAGGATTGGACCCTAGATAATTAACTTTTTAAGCTTAAGGTTAGTTTCATAGAGGTGTGGCAAGCTAGATTAGTAAAATCTATCATCATAGAGAAAACCTGATTCTCGCCAACTAAGTGGGAAAATTTTAAAAAATGGTACTTATTTAGAATGAAACTGATTTCATGTGGTAATCACAGTATATAGAGGGCAGTCGGTAGCTTTCCAGAAAATCAGCCTTGACTCTCCTATTGATCTTCAGAACGTTGAAAATACATTGGGAGCAACATGAAAATATAGAAATGAATTTTGACATTAGCGAGGAAAGGAAAATCTGGACTGAGTTGCAGCAGGAAAACAGCTTTTTGAAGTTTCATTTAAAGCACGAGGCTCCAATTTGACCCAATATCCACTTAGAAAATTTAATATTTGAACAACCTGGGAATCAATAAATGTAAGAAGCTATAAATTATACAATGTAGATGTTATCTCATTGAAATATGATGCAGTAGAAACATCAGGATCTAGTATCAAAGTATTTTATTGTCATATTTCCCTTTCACAGAAGCTAAGCCTTGAAACAAATGATGAAAAAGCCAAATTCTACTCTCAGTTGTACTTTTTAAACCTAACTCTGTGAATTTAACTGACAATGGGCCTGTCTACATGTGTATTTACATGAGCATAAACTTAATGTGCCTTTACTTAAGGTGCATTAAAATGATTTAGGCACATATCTACACGTGGACATGCTAATGCACATTAAGGTGCATTAAATTTAAGCATGAATAGCTAAGTTGCATTAGCACACATGCAGATGCACTAATGCACAATAATGTGGTGTGTATCCACTGATGCACACTGCATTAATGCACTTAGGCGTGTCTGCATGAGCGCTAATGTGACTTAGCTATTTGCACCTAAATTTGATACCTGCTTTATGAAAATATCAAATTTAGGCTCACGTAGCCTTAAATTGCCATTTTTGAGGTGCATTTAAGGGCACACACATGTAAACATGTATCCTTAATGAACCTTAAAAATGGTGATTTTAGGCTAAGCCCGCTTAAAAGAGGCACATGTAGACATTTCATAGATTTCATAGTCATTAGGGCTGGAAGGGACCTCTCAAGATCATCGGGTCCAGCCCCCCACCCAAGGGGCAGGAAATCAGCCAGGGTCAAAGAATCCCAGCAAGATAAGTATCCAAATGTTTCTTAAAAGGGTCCAGAGTAGGTGCTTGCACCACCTCTGGGGTAAGTCTATTCCAGGCCTTGGGGGCTTG
Source organism: Alligator sinensis (assembly GCF_000455745.1). Classification (NCBI taxonomy): domain Eukaryota; kingdom Metazoa; phylum Chordata; order Crocodylia; family Alligatoridae; genus Alligator; species Alligator sinensis. The sequence goes on from NW_005842253.1 coordinate 1,206,485, forward strand.
GACAATAAAGAAGTTTTTTCTTATGTCCAGCTTAAAATGATCTTGGAGGAGTTTGTGACTGTTGGACCTTGTCATCCCTTGAGGTGCTCTGGTAAACAGGTGTTCCCCCAGGTCCTGATGAACACCCCTTAAGTACTTATAGGCTGCTACCAAGTCACCCATGAGCCTTTGCTTCTCCAGGCTGAAAAGTCCCATGGCTCTCAGCCTTTCCTCGTAGGGCCTCTTCTCTTGCCCTCTGATCATGTGTATGGCTCTCCTCTGGACTCTCTCAAGCTTCTCCACATCCTTTTTGAATTGTGGAGCCCAGAACTGGGTGCAGTACTCCAGCTGTGGCCTCACCAAGGTCAAGTACAATGGTAGGATGACATCCTGGGACTTGCTGAAGGAGCACTGATGGATAGAAGCCAGAGTTTTGTTTGGTTTACCCATGGAATATGCCCACTGGAACTAGATTTAAGGTATTTTGTTTACAAACATACATTACACTGGGGTGAATTTCACTCTTTATTTTGATTCACATTAGACTATGCATAATGGAAAGAGGTTACATGGAGTCCCCACCCTACCACCAGAGCTGAACACGTGTGTTGGCTTTACACTAGAGGCACAACTGGCATTAACATCCTCACAGTGGACAAGGAAAGATGAAATGGAGGTGAGGCCCTGGCTTTTTCCTTCCTTCAGCTCAGCCAAAAGAGCTAACCAAAGCTCAAAGAGAGGGCATGCTATTTTATTCAAAAAAATACACAACAGCAAGACGTTAGTCATATTACAGTACAAGTTCTGTTATCTGGCATCCCCCGGAATGTGGCTCTCCTCTGGACTCCTCTGAATATTTTAATCAAATATTCTGGTTAATCAAATGTGCACCATCTGGTGCACTCCTCAGTGTCAGTGTGCCAGGGGACAAGGAGGGGGACCCCACGCAGTCTGCTTTGCCGCATGCAGGCTACTTTGCCCTGGGCCATGGCCCAAAGAAATGGCAAAGAAAAACTCAGCTCACGGCGACAAAACAGAAAGTCCCCCGGAAGTGGTACTTCCAGTTTCACTCTTGCCGCATCCCTTGGATGCCGGTTAATAGAGTTTTCTAGCTAATAAAGTGCCGGTTAACACAGCTTTTGCTGTAATATTTTGCTCAGATTCTAATTGGTTATTCTTCTGAAGTTACTAATGCAACATGCTTCATAATGAATCTGTATCTTCATTTAGAAAAATTAAATTGCTTCTAAAGATTTCAATTTAATACTCAATAATCTTGTTATATTTGGTACAAAGGTGATTATTATACATGTACTTTATAGTTTCTCCTAGATGTTAATGACATTTGTCATGCAAATATATTATATATTTAATAACTCAGAAACAGTGGACAAAATGATTAAATGCACACATTCCAGTTTTGTTAGGTATACAACAGAAACAGTGTAAAAAATAGGGGCAGATTGTATTGGCATCTTTAATAGTGCCAATCCACAGAAATCATACTGAAGCCAGAGGAGTAACTCTGAATTTTATACCTGTGTGAATTAAGAGTAGAATTTGGCTCACTTTTAATCAAATCCATATTATCAGTCACTACCCAATTTCAAAGTGAGAATATATAGATTTGCCTGTACCTGGTAGTAGACCAAAGCTCCTGGTCTTGACTGGTACATGACAGGTGCATGAGGAATTTTAGACCTTATTTCTCAAATTGTGTGACCTGCTATGCCGAAGATGCAGGGTTGGTTACACAATTCTGGGAACAAGGCATAAAACTGATCATACTCCAATAGTATGACTGCCAGTGGTAGGGAGGGGAGGCACCTTCAGTTGGGGATTGGGAAACTCCCTGTTCCCTAACTATACCTTTGCACACATGGAAGTGGCAGCTGGGAGCTCCCCACATTTCTAGGTGCTACCTCCATGGGCACCTGGAAATGTAAAAAAGCAGATGTGTAGCTGGGGCTCCCAACCGCTCCTGCTTTTTAAAGGTCTGGTGGTGGCTTTGTCCTGGACTATAGGCTCCTCAGTCTGGATCCCAACACTCAGCTGAGTGTCAGAATTTGGTCCTGGGCAGCCCCAGCCTTGATTCAAACCTGGGGCTGGCCCCTGCCCAATCCTGGATCAGACAGGGAGGGCTGAGTCCCAGATCCCAGAGCCACGCCCCCCACCCAGCCCCTTAAAAAGTAGGAATTACAGGGCAAGGCTCTTTAAGCTCCAGGCAAGCCTGCATTCCAATGTTAACAAACAGTGAAGCTGCAGCAGGCCAGAGGCGTGGGGAGGTGGGGTAGGTAGGTCCTGTGGCTCCTACTTGGACAAGAGCCCAGGTCAGAGCCAGATTCTGAATGGTAGCAGCAGCTGCTTGTCCCACCCTCTCCACCTTCTCCTCTAATGCAAGACAAGGGGCTCTGCTCCCCACCACCCTCCCACTGTTCATGTTGAATGGGGGGGTGGGGATACCTTATCTTAGATTTGAGATAATACAGCATTTATAGCATGAGTAACACATTAATAGGACCTGGTTTAAATTGTGACTTTGCATTTTTCATGAAAATCATGAAGCACAGGTGGTATTCTCTTCCATCCTAACAGTGAACGGACACGGAAGACGGCATGAGAACTGCATCAGAGAGACCAACTGGCGGCTTCGGCAGTGGTGTCTCGAGGCAGGCTTTGGCTTCCTGGACAACGACCCGCACATTACGACGAGGGACATGCTCAGTTGGGATGGGCTTCACCTGTCCCCCAAAGGTAAGCGTGTGTTTTCTTCTAGGTTGGTGGATCTCCTCCGGCGGGCTTTAAACTAGGCTCATCGGGGGGAGGGGAAGATGAGGGCGGGGGAAGCTGTGGACTACCAAACCATGTGGCACCCACAAGGACAGCCCAGCCTGAAGAAAGAGAACATTGAGAACCTGCAAGCCATGGGGTGGCAGCAGTACAGCACAGGTAAGCAACAAGAAGGTAAGAAATAAGGGGCCCCTTGGGATTCATGCTAGGAGCATGGGGAACAAGCAGGATGAACTAGCGCTCCTGCTTGCACAAAACCCCTATGACTTAGTAGGGCTAACGGAAACCTGGTGGGATTCATCCCACGACTGGGCGGTACATATTGAGGGTTATAGGCTGTACAGAAAGGACAGAGTGGGGAAGAAAGGGGGAGGGGTTGCACTCTATGTCAATGAGCAATATACATCGACCCTCATCAAGACGGAATCGAAGGATGAGGAAGTAGAAGGATTGTGGGTTAGGCTACATGGGTGGCAAGGAGAAAGGGATTTGGTGGCAGGGGTCTGCTACAGACCCCCACACCAAGGGGAAGAAATAGATTCGGGGCTCCTGAGGCAGCTCTCGGAGACCATAAAAGCTAAA
>NW_005842253.1:1212169-1225078 GCF_000455745.1 Alligator sinensis
GGTCATCTAGCCCCAGCACTCTTTCCTGCCAGTGCAGAGGGTCGGACTCGATGATCTATTGAGGTCCCTTCCGACCCTGACATCTATGAATCTATGAATTATGAAATTAAGTGATTTTCATGAAAAATGTGATTTGCAATGAAATGCCACAGTATGGCTGCTTGCTAGATAGTTCCTCAGCCGGCAGCGAGCATAGTTTCATAGTAGGCAGGGTCGGAAGGGACTTGAGAAGCTCATCAAGCCTGACCCCCTGCCATGGGCAGGAAAGAATGCTGGGGTCAAATGACCCCGGCTAGGTGATTATGTAGCCTCCTTTTGAAGACCCCCGGGGTAGGAGTGGGCACCACTTCCCTTGAAAGTTGGTTCCCGCTCCTAGGCACCCTGACTGTGAAGTAGTGCCTCCTGATATCTAGCCTGAATCTACTCTTGGTCAACTTATGGCCGTTATTCCTCATTACTCCCTGTAGTGCTTGGGAGAACAGGGACTCCCCCATAGCCTGCTGGTCCCCCTTGGCCAGTTTGGAGATGGCCACCAGATCCCCTCTCAGCCTTCTCTTGTGGAAGCTGAACAGGTTCAGGTCCCATAGCCTCCGCTCGTAGGGCCTGCCTTGCTGCCCCTGATCATGTGAGTGGCCCTCCTCTGGATCCTCTCAGTGCTGGCCACATCCCTCCTGAAGTGCGGTGCCCAGAACTGGACGCAGGACTCCAACTGCGGCCTGACCAGTGTCACATAGAGGGGGAGGATCACCTCCTTGGACCTGCTTGTGATGAATCTGTGGATGCAGGACAAGGTTAGCCTTCCTGACCGCGTCCCTCCATTGCCATTCCCCAGCCAGCAGCAAAAGCCTAGCAGCCCAGGAGTGGGAAGGGGTTGCAAAAGAGACAGGGAAGAGAGAGCTTGGGGGTGCCTGGGGGCTCTTGGCAGATGGTCCTGGCACCAGCTAGGGGAGGGGCTGTTTGCTCCTCCAGGTGGTAAAACTGGGGTGCCAGGGGTGGAGGGAGAGAACACGTGTGGAGGAATGTACCGCCCCTCTCTTACCCGGTATCTTTTTTCAGCAGCGATCAGAGGCCTTGGGAGCAAGGCCTCTGCTGCTGCAATTAAACCTGGCCCTAAATCTGCCCCCTCAGCCAATCAGGGGACATGGGGGCGGGGAAGGGAGGGGAGGAACCATTATCTGGCCGTGAAAATGCCAGGCCCTATCACAATTGGTTCACAATATTAATGAGCTGGGACCATGATTTAAACCAGGCTTTACATATTAGTCACATTAATTGCACCATAATGTAACGTGGGCTAGCGGCCTAAGTCATGACTGAACTAACAAGCTTTTCTGGTCCAAGGATTCTGAAGTACCAGGAGTAGCATTTTCTGTTTAATCTGTTTGCCAGCAGCCCTCTCATCTCTGTCCCTTCTCTCATCTTTGAATACAGGATTTTCTTCTATAAGATATCTCATAGGTTTTCTCCTCATATATCCCCAGAACAATGATCCTCCTCTTATGAGTGGAGAGAAACTCTCCCATCACATGCTCCACTTTCTCGCATCTGGCAAGGCCTCCACGTCAGAGAGAAGATTTTTGGATTGGTTTTATTCTGTTGCAAGAGGTCATATTTTTTTTTATCAAAACTTTACCTATGAATTTAGAATTCCAGTGACTGTTAACATTGGCACAGAATATGAGAACTGGGCTAAAACACTAGGGACATATAGGGTGTATCCACACATGCAAGCACGTGTGCTTGCAGCAGCTCAAATAGAAGCAGTGCAAATTTGAGCTGGGGCTTTTTGCCTCAGCGCACATACTCAGACATGCACTTTGTTGTGGAGCAAATTGTGCCACTTGGGGCAAAATAACCCTGCCTGGCTCCTCCCAGATCTGCAGCCAGGGGAGCTAGAGCCTGAGGCCAGCACCTGTGCTGTCCCCAGCAGTATAAAAAGCCACCCTGTTCTGGCCCCATCTGTACAAAAAGCTGCCCTGGCAAGCAGCTCAGGGCTACTTGCTCTCAGGAGCTGCTGGGGGAGGAGCCTCTGGGAGGAAGTTGGCCATGCCTCTTCCTGTCCTAGGCTGCTGCTGCTGTGGCTGTGGCTGGTTGCTTCAAGCTTGGTCTCAGGAGCTTCTAGGGAGAAGATGGCCAGGCCCTTTCCTGCTTCTGGCTACTATTAGCTGCTGGCTTGATCTCAGAGCTTTTGGAGTAAGTTGGCTGCACCCCTTCCTGCCTTGGGCAGCTGCTGCTGCCCCCTCCGAGAGGGGCCCACTGCACTGCACCGCACCCCAGCTTCTACACCCCTGTTCCGGTCTGCTGCCCAGACCACCACCAAGCTGTGGTCAGCTTTGTGCGCTAAGTCCTGTGGTCCACTCCCCTTGACCTAATGTTTTTTGTGTGGCTGAGTAGCCAGCTCAAGTTTCCCCAGCCTTTGTTGTGTGTTGCCCTTGCCCCCCCCCCCCCCCCCCCCCCCACATTCTCAAAACATAGGCTTCCCAGTTCTTTTTTTTTCCTGTGGGGCTGTGACTCAGTGAGCTTCAGCCCTCTTCCTCCCTTGCTCCCTATCCCCTTTCTGCCGCACAACTCCAGCCTGCCCCTACTAGATTCACCAGCCCCGTGGGATATTTTATTTTTCTTGTTTTCTGTGCCCTCATGTGAAATAATGGCAGGGCAGGAATCTTCTGGGGGTGGGGGCAGATGCCCCCACAGGGCTTCTTGCAGCCCTCACTATGGTGGTGGATCCCAGCCAAGCCCCTAAGGGGATGCATGCTCCTGCAGCCTCCACCCTGGAGGCAGAGTCCAACCAACCTCCTCCAGGGGTGGAGAAGCCTGCAATTTCCACTGCAGGGGCAGGTGGGACTCCGGTAGGGAACCAACAGGGCCACGGGGTCACCCCTGGCCAGGATCCCGCCGGAGGGGTTTTTCATAGACTTCATGGATTTCATATACATTTGGACTGGAAGGGACCCCGAAGGATCATCGAGTCCAGCCCCCTGCCCCAGGGGCAGGAAGTCAGCAGGGATCATAGGATCTCAGCAACATAAACATCCAAATGTCTCTTGAAGGCGTTCAAAGCGGGTGCTTGAACCACCTCCAGCAGCAGTCTATTCTAAACCTTGGGGGCTTGGACAGTAAAGAAGTTCTTCCTTATGTCCAGCCCAAAACGGTCGCAGTGGAGTTTGTGACTGTGGAGTTTGTGACCGTTCGATCTTGTCATCCCTTGGGGCACTCTGGTGAACAGAAGTTCTTCCAGATCACGTGAACACCCCTGATAAACTTGTACGTGGCCACCAGATTGCCCCCAAGCCTGTGCTTTTCCATGCTGAAGAGTCCCATGGTTCTTAGCCTCTCATCATAAGGTCTGTTTTCCTGACCTCTGATTATGCGTGTGGCTCTCCTCTGTACTCTCTTAAGCTTCTCCACATCCTTTTTGAATTATGGAGCCCAAAACTGGACACAGTACTCCAGCTGTGACCTCACCAAGGCTGAGTACAATGGGAGAATGACATCCTGGGATTTGCTTGAGAAGCATGTATGGATGCAAGCCAGAGTTTTGTTCGCTTTACTAACGGCAGCATCACATTGAAGGCTCATGGTCATCTTGTGGTCAATCATGACCCCCAAGTCCCTTTCATATGTAGTGCTAACCAGCGTAGCACTGCTGAGCCTATAAGCATGCTGCAGGTTTTTCCTCCCAAGGTGGAGAACCTTGCATTTTTCAGTGTTAAACACCATCAGGTTTTCATCCGCCAATTTCATGAACCCGTCAAGATCTGCCTGGATCACGCTGCTGTCCTCAGATGTGGGTGCTTTACCTCAGAGTTTAGTGTCATCGGCGAACTAGGCCAGCCTGCTTCTGACTCCAATGTCTACATCATTGATGAAGATGTTAAAGAGTATAGGCTCTAAGACAGAACCCCACTGGTCACCGCACACCACGACGATTGACTTCCGTCAACCACTATTCTCTTGGCTCTGGGGCAGGACACATTCCTCAGCCAGCAGATCGTGGTGAGGTTGAGGCCACAGTTAGCCAGTTTTGCCAAGAGGTGATCATGGGATACCAGATCAAAGGCTTTTTTAAAGTCAAGATATATGACATCAATCTCTTCCCCCTTGTCCAGGTGATGGGTCACTTGGTTGTAAAAGGAAATGAGATTGGTCAAGCAAGACCTACTTGCAACAAATCCGTGCTGGGTATCCCTCAGGATATTTCCGTCAGCTAGTCTGTTAAGGATGGCCTCTTTGATACTCTTTTCCAAGACCTTCCCCAGGATTGAGGTCAGGCTGATGGGCCTGTAGTTTGCTGGATCTACTTTCCTCCCTTTTTTGAAGATAGTCACAACATTGGCCTTTTTCCAGTCTTCGGGAACTTCACCAGAGCACCAGGAGTTCTCAAAGAGCTGTGCCAGGGGCTGGGCTATGATGCCTGCCAGCTCCTTAGATACCCTAGGGTGTAAACCATCAGGGCCGGCTGATTTGAAGGTACCCAGCCTGTCAAGGTGTGTTCACAAGGTCAGCACTGATGAAGGGTAAGGAATCTCCCTGGTCATCCCTGACCCACAGTGGGCAGGGGTGTCCCATGGGACTGGTGCAAGGATCTGGAACCAACTTCCAAGTGAAGTGGTGCTGGCTCCTACCCTGGGGGTCTTTAAGAGGAGGTTAGACAAACACCTTGTTGGGGTAGTTTGCCCCAGTACTTTTTCCTGCCATGGCAGGGGGTCGGACTTGATGATCTGCTCATGTTCCTTCTGACCCTACCAACTATGAAACTAGGAGTCCATGGGGGAAGCCCTTCATTCTGCTGACCAAGGCCTACCCCCTGAAACCACGGGCACTGAGGCTGAAGAATGCCCAAAGGAAGGCCTGGCGGCAGAGCCTCCTCCCTCTAATTTAGGGGATACAGAGGCCCTGGGGCTCACCCTGGTGAGTTCTGAGGGACAAGGTCCCCTTTCCCAGCATCCCAAGGCAGATGCCAGAGCCATCCCAGTGCCTGGTGGGTCTCATCCCTCCTCCTTCCAGGAAAACCCCACCTGCAGCCTTCCCTAGTCCCACACCAGAGGGGGTCGTGGTGGGGTCGCCTAATCAATAGGCTGATCTCGTCGAGGACCCTGCACAGACCCCCTAGGGCTCCAGCTCTATCCCACCATTTTGTGAAGGAGCTCCACCCCGACCCTTACCCCCACCCCTGTCCCAGGGGGCTGCAGAGCTCTCCCAATCCCAACCAGAGTCCGGGGTCTTAGCGAACCGGGGATTTCAGATGGTGCTGGAAGAGCCCTCTGAGCTCCACGATGAGGAGGAGGATGCCTGAGAACCAGCAGGCTCCATGGAGCCTGACTTTGATGTATATTCCCAGGAGGCACTGCCCATGGTGATCCTGCCTGATCTCAATCCCTGTTTCTTCTGTGGGGCTCCAAACCTCCCCTTTACGCCTAGCCTCTCTAGATGGTGCTCACCAAATTCTCCTGCAACCAGGTTGCAGTGCTGCCTGTTGTGGTCTTATTTGACCCTCTACCCCAGGGTGACCTTTGGTCTCTATTAGGTACACCCTTCCAGGGCTGGTCTTGGCCTGTGCTCAAAATCAAAAGAAACAACAAAAAAACCTAAAGAAAACCCTGGCTGCTTTAAGCCTTCTTCTCAGGCTCTGTCTATGCCCCCTTTACCCGGAATCAGGTTCTCAGGCATGCCACTCCCGATTAGACCGGGTTTATATCTTTTCTGCACTTTGCCCGGGCCCACTCTGGCATCCGCCAACCCCTTTCAGTGATCACCACTTTGTCTGGGCCCAGGCCATGCTGGGGCCTGTGTGTCCGGGGTTGTCCTACTGGCATTTTAATGCCAGCCTGCTGGAGGATGTGGGCTTCAGGGAGGCTTTCCAGGAGTTCTGGCTGGCCTGGCGGGAGCAACGGGCAGCTTTCCCCTCGGCTCAGAGATGGTGGGATGCGAAGAAGGTGCACATCTGGCTTTTTTGCCGTGGCTACACTCGGGGGCACACCCGGCAGAGGGAGGTAGTCTGGGAGCAGCTCGAGTGGGAAGTGCTAAAGCTGGAAAGGCACCTGGCCATCGACCCAACCAACCAGTTCCTCTGCAGAGTGTGTCGGGAGAGGCAGGAAGAGCTTTGTGCTCTGGACAACCACCGCGCCCGTGGTGCATTTGTCTGCTTGTGCGTCCAGCTCCTTCGGAAGATGGACCACAGCTCCCGCTTCTATGACCTGGAGAGGAGGTGGGGGGCTAAGAAGTACATCATCTGCCTTCTGGTGGGTGACGGCACCCCCCTCATGGATCCAGGCAAGATGCACCAGCGCGCGCGGGCCTTCTATGTAGAGCTTTTCTCCCTGGATCTGACTGATGCCAAGGCCTGTCAGACCCTATGGGACGGACACCCACAGGTCAGTGTGGGTGACCGGGACTGGCTGGAAGCTCCTTTTACTCTGGCTGAGTTTTCTGCCGCCCCCCCACCTGATACCTGGCAATAAGGCTCTGGGCATCGACGGGCTGACCTCGGAGTTCTACCAGGCTTTCTGGGACATCCTGAGCCCGGACCTTGCTGTGGTCTGGGCTGAATCTGAGGGAAGTGGGGAGCTCCCTCTGTCGTGCTGGAGGGCCATGCTAACCCTCCTGCCGAAGAAGGGAGATCCTTGTGACCCAAGGAATTGGTGTCCCATGTCCCTCCTCTGCATGGACTACAAGGCGGTAGCAAAGGCCATCTCACTGCACCTGTGGTCTGTGCTGATGGACGTGATCCATCCTGACCAGACATACACAGTGCCTGGGCATTCCATCTTCGACAACCTGTACCTGGTTCGGGACCTCCTGGAGCTAGCATGCCAGGAAGGTCTGTCTTTTGCCCTCCTATCTCTGGACCAGGAGAAGGCGTTTGACAGAGTGGATATGGGGTACCTCACAGGCATACTGCGGGCCTTTGGCTTTGGGCCCCACTTTGTGCAGGCTCTCCAGGTGTTGTACGTCTCTGCAGAATGTTTAGTCAAGCTCAATTGGACCCTGACAGAGCCCATCCCGTTCAGGAGAGGGGTGTGTCAAGGATGCCCACTGTCAGGCCAGCTGTACTCCTTGGCCAGGAGCCCTTCCTCATTCTCCTGCAGAAGCAGGTGGCAGGGTTGATGCTCTGGGAGCTGGCAGTGAAGCTGGTCCTGTCAGTGTATGCTGACAACATACTCCTCATGGTCCAGGACTCGCCCAACCTGAGATGGGTGGAGGCTTGCCAGGCATTGTACACAGTGGTCTCTTCTGCCTAGGTCAACTGGGTCAAGAGCTTTGGCCTGGTGGTGGGTGGCAGGTGGGCTCACTCCCACCCACGCTCTGCAGAATCCGCTGGGGTGTGGGCTCACTGCTCTACTTGTGGGTCTACCTGTCCCCCACAGACCCCCCCCCCATCAGAGAACTGGCACCAGCTGGAGGCAAGGGTGATGGAGTGGCTCTGGGCATGGGCAGGGCTACTGCGATGTCTCCCTGTGTGGGAGAGTGCTGATGCTGAACCAGCTGGCTTTGGCACTGCTTACACACTCTGTCTGTGCCCCCTGAGGTTCTGGCGGGACTCCAGAGATGGGCGCTGGAGTTTTTTTGGCCAGGACAGCACTGGGTCGCTGCAGAGGTCCTGAGCTTTCCCTTGCAGGAGGGCGGCCAGGGCCTGGTTTGCCTGCGCAGCCAGGTCTTGCCATTCTGCCTTCAGGCCCTGCAGCGACTGCTATACAGTGTGGGCAGCCACACGGCATGAGGCCACCTGAGGCGCACTTTCCTCCGCCACTTCCAGGGGCTCCGATACGCCTGGCAGTTCCTCAGCCTGCAGGGCTTCTCCCTGCAGGACCGGCGAGGGCTGCCAGATTTCTACCAGGACCTCCTCTGGGCCTGGAGGCTGCTCTCAGGCCTCCAGGTCCCCCGCAACGGTCACCCAAGGTGCCAACCTGCTCATCGAGCCCCTCCTCTGGAACCCAGCTGGAGGTGCCAATGGTAGAGGCACCCTGGTTGTGACAGAGGTTGAACCTGGCTGGTGTCACCCATATTGAAGACCTCCTGGACTACAATAGGCAGGAGTGGGTGGATCCCATTGCACTGGCTCAGCGCATGGGTCTACCCACGACAAGTGCAACCTGCCGTCTGATCCAGGAGGTGAAACCTGCCCTGCCTCCTGACCCCCTTGCCTTTAGTGACCAGGTCCTGCGCAGCGGCGGTTTCCCCCCTCCCCGGTGTCCTCCAGCCCACTGGAATTTGTCATGGGGCCAGTGACTCGCCCAGCTTCATGGCACTCCCCACTCCACCACCTGAGCCAGTTGGAGGACACCAGGCTGGTCTGCTTTTCCACTGTCCATCGCCATCACCTACATGCTTGTGCGCCTCACTGTCCATCATGCCACCCTTGCGTCCCACCCAGACACCAACTGGCGGGACCTGCCGGGCGAGGGTGTGGCTGGGGCACCCCAGTGGCTGAGTCTGTACTCCACCCTCGTCCCGTGAGCCACTGGGGACCTCAGCTGGTGGCTCCTCCATGGAACCATTGCCATGGGTATGTATGTGGCGAGCTTCACGGACACCCTGGTCTCCTGCCCCTTCTGCAGGCAGAGGGAGACCCTGGCACACGTGACCCTCGCGTGCGCCAGGATGCAGCCCCTTCACCTCCACCTCGAGCCTCCTCTTGAGGTTCTGGTTGAATTTCACCCCCCCACCTTTTTTGGTTACCCCATCCACAGCCCTACCAAGTCCTGGGACCTCCTGGTTAACCTCCTCTTAGCCCTGGCCAAGTGGGCCCTGTATTTGACCAGGAAGAAGGCTCTGGCCAGGAAGGTGCCCGGAGACTGCAGAGCCGCTTTCCTTGCACTTGTCCGTGCATGTCTCCGGTTGGAGCACCAGTGGGCAGCATCTACCGGCTCCTTGGATGCCTTTGAGGACTGGTGGGTGCATCCCGGGGGGCTCTGCTCAGTGTACCCCTCAGGCGCATTTATTTTCATGTTTTGACCCTTTGACCCACATGACACCCCTATCCTGGGTTTTTTTGCCTTTTCTGTCCCAAGAATTCTGTTGTATCTTTCATCCCTTGGCCCCACACAGTAGGGGTATTAGTTAGCCAGGTGGGCCTTAGAGCCCATGATACTTGAAGAATACAAATAGACAGGAGCTTTTGGGGCCCAGCCACTTAGTACCTAGGGACACTACCCCTTGTGCAAGCTGGACTGATGCAGCAGCATCCCAAATCCATTTTTAAAAATACCCCCAAATCCATGTTTTTCCAGAATTAAAATAAAAGACCACCCGCCCCCCACCCCCCAATCTATACAGAGAGAGAGACAGCGATCAGTTGGGCAATGCTTTATTGGTATATTTACAAAGTTAAAGCAATGTGGAAGCCTACCAGTGTCTCTATCATCACGATAAAATAAATTCTAAATACTTTTATGCGTTGATGTATACTTTTGTTTTTCTTCGCACATGATGGGTGTGTGATGGGGGGATGTGGTGTTTGCAGGAAAGGGGTGCGAAGGGGTGTGGTGGAAGGTGGGTGGGGTGTGTGTGGAGGGATGTGGTTTGGTGTGTGGGTAGGTGTAGGGCAATTTTGCTGGGGGGACTATGGGTGTGGGGAACCTTGAGGGGGGGCTGCTCAGGAGGTGTGGATCCCCTGGCCCCCATAGGGTGCAGCCCCCGCCACAGCACATGGAATGCTCCCCGCCCAGGGTCCCAGATCCCCCCTGGAGGTCCATAGCCCAGGGGCCATAACTTACCTTTAAGAGCAGCAGTGGAGTGGGGCATTCCGAGCCATGGGAGCAGGACCTAGTGCGGCATGCAGGGACCGTGCGCTGGGCCCACCCGGGTCCTGCCAGCCCTGGGGCCTCTCTGCCTGGCAGGGGTGAGCCATAGTGACAAGACCCAGAGCAGGACATGGGGACCGCGTGCGGGGCCCAGCCGGGTCCTAGGGCCTCTCTGCCACTTGGCCAGGCTGGATCATAGTGGCAGGACCCAGCACAGCAAGTGAGGGCTGGGTCCTGCCACCCTTGGGCCCCTCTGCCACCTGGCCAGGCCGGGCCCTTGGTGGCAGCACCCAGCACGGCATGCGGGGACCACACACACGCCCAGATAGCTGCTCCTGCTGCCCGACTCGGTCTGGGTGCTGTGCTGGGCCAGTCCCGTGTGGCTTGCTAGTCTGGCTTTGTACCAGAACAGGTCACATGGCTCCAGGAGACACAGGTCGTGTGTGTACCTCCTGGAGCCCTGTGACCCACTCTGGTGCAAAGCCAGATTAGTGAGCTGCATGGGGCTGGGCTGGGTCCATACACCCTGCAGTCCTGGGGACATCCCTCCTGCCACTCCCCAAACCCCCCAACATCCCCCTGACACCCCTCACCCACTCACACTCATGAACCTGCCCCCCCCCACTTACTTTGGACAGCGCTGGGGGCCAAGGTAGCAAGAGAATGAAAGAGACACTCTGGCTGACACCAGAGTGTCTCTTTTGGAGGACTGACTCCCTGAGAGGGTCTGGGATCATGCTTTGCTCTGCTCTTCTGCGGGGCAGTTGTTTTAGACCCCTGGATACCCACGGGTCTAATTTTCTCCCTGCACTGCAAGTTTGCAGTGCAGGGAACATTTTTTTCATTCCCGCATGTGCCTTTTGCCCCACCTCAAAGGGGTTTGAGATGGGGCAAGAGGCACGTGCGCGCCCATAGAGTGCAGCCAGGAGACAAGTGACACCACACAGAGATCAAAAATAGAAGAGGGCCAGAGGGAAAAAGCCAAAAACAGGTTGGGAAGGAAGACTTGTTTTTCACTGCATATAGTGAAATAATGTAAGACAACGCATGTAATGTTCCTACCTTGGTTTCTGATGACATTAAAGTGTTTTCAACCAGAGGTATTTTTATTGGCTTTTTTTGCTTTGAAGAGAGAGCCTTGATACACTGCTGCATTATTTCAGTTTTATGCCAATGTAATTCCATGCACAAGGGTGCATGGAATTCCATGCACACAAGGGTGATACAGGCTCAAGGATTTTTACCTTTGACTGTACCTCTCTCCCTGCTAGCTGACTCCACTCTACAGCCACATAATGTAGGGGCTCATGCTGCCCAGGAGACGGAGGGTGACATGTCTGAAGACACTTTGTAAAGGCCTGAGAGAATTTGCCACCTACTTCTCTTCCTCGGGAAGAGGGACAAAGGAGCTTCAAAGGGAAGTTTGCTGGGGTGCTAGTGGAACAAGTCTTGAGAGGTTGGGGAAGGAATAGATTTATAATCTGCCATCCCTACTCCTTTCTTTCTCTGCCTCCCTACTTCTAACATTGTTGTATTTTCATTTTATATTGGAGCAGCTTTTCTCTCCCAGTCTTGCTCTTGGCTTCCAGCTTCTCTGATCCTCATTCTTGTTTTCAGTGGTTTTTATAAGGCTTCTCTCTAGTCCTGTTTCCTCACTAATCATAAACATAGCAGGAGGCCACCAGTAGTAGCAGTATATCCCCAAAACTTGTCCTCTTCCTTTCCTCACTGGCTCCTTGACTGACTTAGTACAGGTTTGGATGTCTTTCTTGGGCTAGCAAGCAGCAAATTCCATCCAGCTACAATTGGTTACCTTTGGTGCTGTCACCACCCGCTTCCTGGAAAACAGGATGCACTCCCTCCATCATAAGGTTGGAGACAGGAACGGGGTCACATCAGTGAAAGGGGAAAAGGTATATACTTAAATACCTTTTTGCAAAAAATAATTCTATTTCCAGTGCCTAAGATCCTCTTGTATGTGAGGAGTATTTTAGATAATATAGCTTCATTTTAACAAATTTTATCTATTACGAGTTTGGAAACTTTAATAACTGAATCGTCTAATAAAGCATTTTGCAACTTGTGGGTCACGACCCAAAAGTGAGTTGCAATAATGTATGAAAGGGTCATAAACAATCATGGAAAAAATGGGGAAAAAAGCAGAAAATCATGGATTTTCTCCTTTAAAGGAGAAAACCCTCGGAAACTGCAGGTTTCCCCTTGCAGGCTGGCAGAGTTCTAGTTTGCAAAGGGCTGCTTAGGGTTGGGGGGAGCAGAAGGCTGATCAGTCAGGGGGCATCATGTGCATGTGTGTGTCCTTTTTAGATATGTGGGGAGCCGGAGGAAAAGCAAGGGCAACATTGGACCGACAATAAAAAGTCCTTTTTTAGATATGCAGGGAGCAGAGGGAAAACAAGGGCAACATTGGACCTCTGCTAAACCAGATGGGACATCTGACAACTGATGCCCATGAAAAAGCCAACTTGCTAAATGGGTACTTTGTGTCAGTCTTTCACCAGTCCCAAGGGACAGCCCTGCCCATTACAGAACAGGAAGTCCTGGGTCAGGGAGATTCTTTACCCTCCATCAATGCCGACCTTGTGAAGGAACACCTTGAGAGGCTGGATATCTTCAAGTCAGCTGGCCCTGACAGCTTACACCCCAGGGTACTCAAGGAGCTGGTGAGCATCATAGCCCAGCCCCTGGCATGGATCTTTGAGAACTCCTGGTGCTCTGGTGAAGTACCTGAAGACTGGAAGAAGGCCAATGTGGTGCCTATCTTCAAGAAGGGGAGGAAAGTGGAGCCAGCACACTACAGGCCCATCAGTCTGACCTTTATCCCGGGGAAGGTCCTGGAAAAGATTATCAAAGAGCACATTCTCAACAGTCTGGCCGATGGCAAAATCCTGAGGGATAGCCAGCACAGATTTGTTGCAGGTAGGTCTTGCTTGACCAATCTTATTTCTTTTACGACCAGGTGACCTGTCACCTGGACAAGGGAGAAGACATTGATGTCGTATATCTTGACTTTAAAAAAGCCTTCGATATGGTATCCCATGATCACCTCTTGGCAAAACTGGCCAATTGCAGCCTTGGCTTCTCCACGATCCGCTGGCTGGGGGATTGGCTTTGTGGTTGGGCCCCGAGAGGGGGGGGTGGGCGGAGG
>NW_005842253.1:1225335-1235350 GCF_000455745.1 Alligator sinensis
AGATGCTTCTCAAGCAAATCCCAGGATGTCATTCTCCCGTTGTACTTGGCCTTGGTAAGGCTGCAGCTGGAGTACTGCATCCAGTTCTGGGCTCCATAATTCAAAAAGGATGTGGAGAAGCATGAGAGAGTGCAGAGGAGAGCTACGCGCATGATAAGAGGTCATGAACCAGACCTTACGATGAGAGGCTGAGAGCTATGGGACTCTTCAGCCTGGAAAAGCGCCGGCCCAGGGGGGATCTGATGGCCACCTATAAGTTTATCAGGGGTGCTCACCAGGATCTGGGGGAACCTCAGAGCGCCCCAAGTGATGACAAGATCGAATGGTTGCAAACTCCTCCGTGACCGTTTCAGGCTGGACATAATGAAGAACTTCTTTACTGTTCAAGCCCCCAAGGTTTGGAATAGACTGCCGCCGGAGGTAGTTCAAGCGCCTACCCTGAACGCCTTCAAGAGACATTTGGATGTCTCTTGCTGGGATCAGATGACCCCTGCTGACTTCCTGCCCTTTGGGCAGGGGTCTGGACTTGATCTTCCGAGGTCCCTTCTAGCCCTAATGTCTATGAAATCTATGCACGAGGCAGCTAGGAAGCATGGAAAGCAACTCCTGCAGCTCTGCGCAGGTAAGTCTCTGGAGTGGGGTGGGGGAGGTATAGACAATGTGTTGGGAGGGAAGGGGGGCACATGCCCCACTAAATTTGTGCATCTGCCATAGGCACAGGGCTGCAGCCTAGCTGGACCAGCGAGGACAGGATCTGCCTCCACAGCCCAGAGGGTGAGGGAGGTCAGAGTGTGGTGGTGAGTCTTGTTGCTGCTGCATGTGCCACCAGGATCCCCACACCAACCATGCTGCCAGCAGCTCGAGTAATTGATGCGGGGGACCACGCTGCCCTCACCACTTCCTGCCCAGAGCTGCTCACACGCCAGGCCACAGCTCTACCCCACCACCATGACCTGGCTGCTGCCATTCCTCTCAGGCTACCCGCACTGCCCACCACCCCTTCAAGGTAGAGCCACAGCCTGAGGGGAGTGGTGGTGGCAGTGGTCAGGCGATGGCAGCAGGGTAAAACTGTAGCCTGAGCAGAGCTAGCAGTGGGAAGAGGTGAGGACATCGCAGCCCCCTCTCCCTCATCTTTTACTCCTCATGGTGCTGGCAGCATGGCTGGTGCAGGAGTCCTGGCAGTGGTAACAGCAGCAACGAGTCTTGCTTTCCTGCTCCATCCTCTTGTGCTGGGTTCTACCTGCTGGGCCACGGAGGCAGCTCCTACCCATGCCAAGCTGCAGCCCCATACCCACTGTGGGGCACTGTGACAGGGTGTCATCTTTGGATGCATTTTTTTTTTATAGGCCATTGAGTGGGTACCCATTAAGTCTTGCTGTATTTTCCTTCCCTGGGAATCAGCTTCCCCCCACTTTACTCACCTGCCATGACTTGATGTTACTTGGTTCTTAGAAAGAGGGAGGCTGACCCAAAGGTTCCCAGATAGGCTCACTGCCTGTAGGATGATGAGCTGTTGCCTTAAGGGCAAAATGCACTCTCCTACCTTCCCTTGACATGCCCCATGCCTTGCAAATGTTTTATAATTTTAGCTTTATGTTGGGGTTTCAGCCACTGTGGGCTTACCCCCTCTCTCTCTAGCTAGGCCTGTCAATCAAAACCCACTAAGCAGGGCTTGACTTGGAAGCTCTAGCTCTCTAGCCCACTCAGGCTTGTTTCATACTCTCCATGACACCCAGCCTACTGGCCCTTCTACACTGTGCCCGTGGTGCCAGGCTGTTGGGACCTTAGCCCCCTCTGGGTTTGCCCCCCTTTCTGTAGTTAGGGCTGTTTGCCTATGTCCACCCACTAGGACCTGGCTTCAAGGCTCCTATCTTCCCTTCAAGTGACTCTGGGCTCATGGACCCTAGTGCTGCACCCCTAGTGCAGCAGGACTTCTTGAGCCCTCTATCATGGCACCCCTCAGTGCTAATGAGGCCTCTTCCTCCCCTATAGCCTCAGCTACAAACCACCAGCATTAACATTAAACATAAACCATAGGCCCCTATGGCCATATAATGAAAATAAAAATAAGAGAGGCAAACTGCCCGTTTACATGTGATTGTGCTTCTGTATCACAGTGTGGCACATTCTTCCCAAGGAAGCTGCTGCAGCTGCTCTGTAGTCATCAGGAATCTCCCTCTCTGCTGCCCTGCTGGCCTTCTCCACTTGAGGTTTACATGGTTCTGGCCTTTCCCTTCCTGTCACCTGACCAGCTGGCAGGGCTCAATCCTTAACCCCTGCTCGACTGGACAGATGCACCCAGAAGGTTCTGGATTTAAAGGGTCCGCTCTGTTTCCTGGCAACAGGGCTTGGGTTGCCTGTTAGGCACTAATGTGGGGGGGGCATGTGCCCTATACACACCCACTCCCTGCCCTACACACTGGGGGCTTGGGTCTGGGGTCAGAGGCAGTGGGTCAGGAGTGAGGGGCACCAGCAGGGCTGGGAGGTGGGGAGCTGTGGGTTGGGACTGAGAGGCACCAGCAGGGCCAGGGGTTGTGAGTTGTGAGTGAAGGGCACCGGCAGATCTGGGAAGGGATGGGGGACTATGGGTTGGGACTGAGGGGCACCGGCAGGGCCAGGGGGCTGCAAGTCGGGAGTGAGGGGCACTGGCAATTTGCACTGTGCAAATTGTACAGCGATGAAAGTCATTTGGAAGTAATGGAGGGCCACAAGCTGATATTGCTGTTAATGTTTTCCTGTTGATGTTGAGTTCCATCTTTTAAATTAAGACTGTTCAGTTGCTTTAACTTGTAGTGTGTGATAAGTATCTTGGTGCCCAAATACTTGTGTGTTTTCTACTTAAACTATTTGCTAGGTTGGGACTGGCCATAGCATTGTTTACAAATGGGTCCTGGTACAAAAAAAGTTGAGAACCACTGCTCTATTATGACTATGACCTTAATATACAGTGCATAGCTGGACATGTATTTTTTCTTGTATTATTAATCTACCTAGCACTGTGTATAGACAGTGTTCTTGTAAGGGGAAAATTCTGAAGTTACTAGCTAAGCAAAACTTCCATTAAAGCATATTTCAATTTAGGTTTTAGTTGAATTCTGATGAATGAGGCCCTAAGAACAAAAAGATTCAATAAAAGAAACACAACATAACACTTTACAACCCTGTGACTATAAATCTACTGAAATTACATAGTGACTGCATAATCTAGAATGGTGTATCATGCTAGCTTTAACTTTGTTAAATCCAATCAACAAGGAGAAGAAATAAAAGGAACACTTTAAATCATGCTTCAATACAGTTGTCTTCTAATGGTGGACACTGCATGACTAGTATTCTTGTAAGAATTTCAGGCAATTAAAATTTCATGTTGAAAAAGATATTACGAGGCTGCATTCTTGGTGAATCGGAAACAGGTTCTCCTGTGAAGGCAGTGAAACGATACTCCTGAAGAAGTTCTTGTTTTATTTGTGCTAGCTCAGCCTGTAGTTTTTCCACCTTTTGGTTTAAAAAAAGAGTCAGGAAAAAAATTAGGAAAAAAGCCTAATTTATCTTGCATTAGATCATAAACAGCAAGAAACATTACATAGATGGAATGAACCAGCTTTTTAACTGGGCTTGTAAGCAGCCTCCATTTGTATACATGCAAAGCTACATGCATGCACCTACAACACTTTAAAAATAACTTGTGCGCAAGTGTAGAGGTTGCAACCACAAAACCACATATAGATTGCAGGTGGAAACTCGAACATTTAAATAGGTGCTTGTGTTAGAACAGTTCAAAGGAATACAAACAGGTTTTTCTCCTGCCAACTGTACATGCAGATATGCCTATAGACAATTTTACATGTGCAAAAATAGAGGCTGTCTGCTGAAAATCAACTCTGTTAAGTCAAAAAATAGCTGAGTGGCTCCTGAGTTTAGGGGCAGATTTTTGACTGCACTAATTACATGTATGCCAATAAGCATATCTCTGGATATTTGAACCTCCTATTGATACATTAACTTAGTCCATTCCTAGAATAAGAAAAAGAAGGAGTCATATACATTCACATATATAATTCACTGAATTAGAGTAAAATCTTGAAAATTAATGAAATCCAGGTTAGATTTTATAAGTCTTCATAATTTTTTCAGTTTCTCAAGATAGAATCTTAGTTTTTAACATTTTTGTGCTATTAAGCATGTCTTGAATATTATGAGTTATAATAGAATGGATGGCTTTGTTAAACAGAGTATAATACATTTTTGGTTTTCACAAATTCTAGGACTCTTACAGAGATTATGCTCTTGCTTAACTTATATAAAGTTTATTGTGAAGTACATATACAAGCCTTGGCACCTTGTTGCAAAATTTGAGAGAAGCCTTTAAAAATTTAACTGAAATCCATTAAGGGTTGTCTACATGGAATTGGGGGGGTTAGATGCTGCATAGTAATTGCTACCTGATAGATAGCATGCAGTAGCCATTTCCAAATGGACAGCCAACTTTTACTTAACTGTGGACTTTGCTTCTGAAACATTTCCATCAAATTATGCACTCAACACTGTGGCTGGGTACCCTATGTTCTTTAAGGTTCAACAGTAGCACAAGACATTGGGGGATTCTTCCAACACCATCGGATGGGATTGTCAGGAGTCCCTGTGATTCTGCATCCAGAAGTCAAACTTCCGAAATCCCACAATTCCTTTCTGTCCCTGAGCTGTCTTTTTAGGGGGGAGGGGTGAGGACTGCAGCAGGGGTGGAGGAGGGAAGGTCAGCACCATTTGTAAATGGCACTAGCTGGCCATTATGGACAAAACAGTGCTATGTGTTTTCACATTGGAAATTGGGAATAAAAAACAGTTTATGCAGATGCTTTTGACATGTTGCTGACAGATGGCTGAAGCTCTGAGAGCCAACTGTCATGCTACGGAGCAGCTTGGTTGAGATTCTGGTAGCAGCAACAGCAATCTTGCATGATGCTATACCAGGAGAAGAATCGGAATGAGGACAAGGGCAAGCGCAACTAACAGTTTCTGAAGGAACATTTCTTGGAGCAGTTCCACATTGTCATTTTCAGCAGTGTCATTTTTAGACTCATATAATGTCAGGTAGTGAGAAAGGAATGTTTTGCGTGCCTAGGACACTCACAAGCAGCCACAGAACTTCGGATGACCAAGACTGCTTCCTGTGGGGAGCTTACCCAAAAGTTGCAGCAGCAGCATATCAACATGATAGCTTCCCTGTTCATTCAGAAGTGTGCAGCCACTGCCATCTGGAGGCTCACCATCCCAAACACCTACCCACTAACAGCTAATCAATTTGGTGTGGGCAGATTAGGGATGCTCCAATGGAAGCACATTTGTTATTAAAAAGATGCTTTTGCCTCATATTGTATGGCTTATCAATCCTCAGGATGGGTTTGTATGCACATAAATCCCTAACTGCACAGGGCCAACTAATGGAATTCATATTCCTCTAATGCAAGGCTTCTGATGCAAGGCCTCTATATTCTTAAAGGGGAAAGGGCTTCTACAACATTCTTAAAGGCCAGATTATCAATTGGGGCTGGCTGGTCTGGCAAAAGCCATGATATAGGGATTTTCAGGAACTCATACAGTATTTCTTTAATGATAAAACTAGACTGGCTGCTGTGGCTATTCTATGAACATTAATGGAATTGATTTTCTCCATTACTCTGGAAGACCCTACTTATCCCCCATAACCATGGGGTATGAAGCCTGTCACTGGACCTTTGTAAAAAGAACTGATTAAATTCTAAGTAGCTACAGGCCATTAAGTGTTTGGGAGATTAAAGGGTAGATGAAAAATCACCAATAGGAATTATAGACTACCTTCCTATAATAGGAATTATTATATTCCTATATAATTATATATTCCTATAATAGTCCTATAATTCCTATAATTATTATATTCCTATAATAGGAATTATAGAATACCCTCAATAGGCATCGAGAAATACCTTTCTTGAACTATAACTGTACCCTGTGTGCTGCAAATTACCTGCAATACTGAGACAGCCTTAGAGAGGGTTGAGATCTGAATGGTCAGAGTTCCCTGAATTTTCACACCTCCCAAGCAACAAGGAGACCTAGGACCTTTGTGTAGCTGGACTGGTACAGGGTTCCACCAAGATGCTAGCTATGTTAATTCCAGAAGTGTGTATGGACAGAAAGACTGAATCTGGCTTCACACCAGATTTAAAACAAAAAGTGACATGTTTACCATGATGCCAGAACGGTAGCAGGCACATGGACAAATAATCTGGATGATTTGTGCTGGGTGCAAAGCAGTACGTGAAAGCAGCTATAAGACTGCCAAAATAGCATGCAGTACAGATGTGATCACATGAGCATTAGTATTGCCTAATGTAATAAGATGTAAAACTACTGCTGCTTGAAAGAAGTACAGATTATGCCAGGGATTGGAAACTTACAGGCTGTGGGCCAGATCCAACTCATAGAGCCACTGGATCTGGTGTATGGAGTGGGGACTTCGGCAGCGTTCAGTCCCCAGGGGCTTTGCCTGTGCCCTACTTCGCCATACTGACTATGGCCAAGGAGCTGGGTGCTTCACCCATGCTGTGCTGCAGTTAGGCAGCAGAGAGATGTAGTGGTGGCTGAGTCTTACTGCCAGCCTATCTTCGATCCGAGTTAGGGTATTCTAGCCCAATGCTCTCAAATGTTGCCAAGCCCTGAATTATGCAGTACTAGGTCAGTGGCTACTTACCAAGGAACTGCAATATACAAACAGAGGTCTTTTATGTATATAACTTCATTTAATATGAAATAATCTCCCCAACCCCATGTATGCAAAGGCTTGTAAACCTACTACTACGTCCAGTCAATACCTTGCAATCCCTTACATAAATGAACAAACAAGTCTTGGTTTCTTAAGGCAACAGTGGCCACGTCTACATGAGACGCTGAGTGTGCAGTCATTTAGTACTTGTATAAACTTATTTAAAAGTGTACTAAATGACTACACAGTAACTGAAATTACTGTACAGTAGCATCACTGAATGGCTTTTAGGTGACACTGATTGCGCAGTAGCTCATTACTATTGTGCAGCAGTGTCGTGTCATGCTTCAGGCCACGTTACACTACTGCTCAGTAGTATTGGGGTACTGTGAAGTCAGTGTCTTGTGTAGACACAGCCAGTTGGTAGTTAGTCCAGCACTGACAGCATCATTAATTTGGAGCTGCTGGTTTTTTCATTCACTAAATCAGAGATTTAAAAATAGAATAGCCAAAACCAAGATAAATTTACTTCATGATAAAATAGGCCTCCATTCTACAGGTATTCTAATGTCCGATACTGCCTAACCAAACATGAACGTTTTTTCATTATTAAAACCTGGATTCCATTAATTCTCAGAAAACACTGAAAATTATTTTTTCTGCCAAGTCAGTTCCATAACATTTTTAAAAATGCTTAGACTGGCACCATTTTTCACACTGTTGTACCAAATGGCTGAATTCTACAACTATATTGAGGTTAAGGGGGGCTGGTAGATACTCAACATTTTTGAAAAATCACGCCACATGTTTAGATGCAGACTTAACTCCACATTTTACCTATAAATTTCTAATTCTTAAAATTCTCGCTTTAGTTTTCTACATATATCAACTACCATAGAGCAGCTTGCATAGCACACTGTAGGCTTAAAAAGTAACTTTGGTATCTATTTATTATTTCATTTTTGACATACTGTCTTATCCAAATTTTTGGCTTTTCTTTAAATGAAGATGCAAATGATTGAATTATCCATAGTTTCATAGTTTCATAGTTTTAATGTCGGAAGGGACCTAATAGATCTTCTAGCCCGACCCCCTGCCAGGGCGGGAGAACAACAACAGAACCCTAAACAAAAACGGGACTCAAATGAGTCCAGCCAGGTAGGTATCCAGCCTCTTCTTAAAGATCCCCAGGGTAGGGGCCAGCACCACCTCCCTTGGAAGTTGGTTCCAGCTCCTAGCCGCCCTAACTGTGAAGTAGTTTTTTCGGATGTCCAATCTGTACCTCCTCTCCATCAACTTGTGCCCATTGCTCCTTGTTATGCCAGCGGGGGCTAGGGGAAACAGCATCTCCCCCAAACCCTTCTGGTTCCCCCTAGTGAGTTTATAGACGGTCACCAGGTCCCCCCTCAGCCTTCTCTTGTGGAGGCTGAATAGGTTCAGGTCCCGCAGTCTCTCCCTGTAGGGTCTGCCCTGTTGTCCCCGGATCATGCGGGTGGCCCTCCTCTGGACCCTCTCCATGTTGTCCACATCCCTCCTGAAACGGGGCGCACAGAACTGGACACAATACTCCAGCTGCGGCCTGACCAGCGTCGCATAGAGGGGGAGGATCACCTCCCTGGCTCTACTCGAGATGCACCTGTGGATGCACGATCCAGTATAAGTAACCTTAAGTAACCCAAGTCAAATAAGGAATTTATATTTGTAATACAAATTATTTTTGCCTAAGTTTTTTGAATGAATGAACAAATTAATCAATGACAACATTAACAATATGGCAAATGTATTTCTGAAAGAAAGTTGATATTTACAGTTTCAATGTCTTGTTTTGCTCTCTGCATTACTTCCAAGGGTGTCCCTTCTGAGTTTTTTCTTGTTTTCATCATTTGTATATGCCATTTGATGCACTGTTTCACTTTCTTTTCTCTGGATGCTCTAAATAAACACAATTATTTTCTTTCTTTTTTGTTTACTAGAGCTTCCACTTCCAATACAGTCTAAAGCACCTGTTGCATTTTAACATATAAAAACAAAGAAGAGTAGAACAAAACCCAAAACTGATTTTCTTTGCATATGGGTAACCTGTCTCTAAGACTGTGGTGAATGTTTTTCGATCATCTTTAATTACAGAAAAAGGACTTGCAGGACTGAAGTTGACTACAAGTCAACAGTCTGCTTGTCACAGGGCACCTCCGTGCTCCTGCTCCTAGAGAGGAGAAACTGCCAGGGAGAGAACCCTGGCAGGACACTAATGAGCACAGCTGTGGGTTGCCAGGGCAATTAAGGAGAGCCAGCTGCCTGGAGGAGGCAGGGCCTGGCCCTTATAAAGCCCAGGGCTGAGGCCAGGCTAGCAGTTCCCTGCCAGCAGCCACAGGGGCAGGAGCTCCTGCAGTTAGGATGGGAGGAAAAGCCTAACAGCAAGTATAGCTTGCGAGAGCTCCAGAGGCTGGAGCAATGATATTGAGTTACAGACAGGAGGCTTATGTTGTTATGGCCCAGTGCCTTATGTTTGAGTTATAGCCAGGAGGCTCGAGTTTATGTTCTGCTTTGATATTATACCGGTGGTTTGGGTGAGGCTATAAGGGGTTGGAGGAGGCCTCATAGGGACCCCCAGAGGAGTGGGGGGGCCCCGCGGGCGCAGTGTAGTCATAGGGACCCACAGAGGGTGGGACCCTAGCGCCAGAGAGGGCGCAGTATTCGCAGGGGGAACCCCAGTGGTATGAGAACCCTGGCGCCAGTGAAGGCGCCGCGCCAGTGAAGGCGCAACTTGTGGGGTACGTGGACCCCAGCCCCAGAGAGGGGCAGCTTTGAGAAGCCCCAGCACGGGCACGACGAGCCCCAGAGGGGGGGCACTAGAGAGGGCGCAGTATTTGCAGGGGAAACCCCAGTGGTATGGGAACGCTGGCGCCAGTGAAGGCGTAACTTGCGGGGTACATGGATCCCAGCCCCAGAGAAGGGCAGCTTTGAGAAGCCCCAGCACGGGCACGACAAGCCCCGGGGGGGGGCAGTGTTATTAGGAAGCCCAGTAGGGGCACAGCAAGCCCCAGAGAGGGGGCGATATTATTAGGAAGCCCAGTGCAGGCACAGTGAGCCTCTGAAGAAAGGCTAGTGTTGCGATAAACCCTGGAGCAGGGTAGAGTGCTGTGGTTGCTCCTGGCGAGACAGGGTAGTGGCATGGCAAGCCCTGGGAGAAAGGGGGCAGCAGTGTGGTGGGCCCGAGAGTCGGGGGGTGTCACCGAGAAGTTCCCAGAGTGGGCGCAGAGAGCCCCAGACGGG
>NW_005842253.1:1235383-1235992 GCF_000455745.1 Alligator sinensis
AAGCCCCAGGAGGGGGCACTATTGTAAAGGCCCCAGACAGGGGGCGACACTATAGAGAAGGCCCCAGAAAGGGGCAACATTACAGGGAGGCCCCGAGTGGGCTCGGAGAGCCCAAGAGAGGGCAGTACAGCAGGGGAGGCCCCAGAGAGCGGGCGAGAGTACGTAGAGGAGGCCCGAGAGACGGGATGGATGGATGGAGAGAGAGACATACCAGCGTCTATCCCCTCAGCGATGCTTGAGGCGTGGTATTAGGGGTTGGTAGGAGCCACGCGTAGCTCATAAGGCTAGGGTGCCTGGGGAGCACCCATCATACCAGGAGACCCCCAGGGGGGGTCCGGGAACACACAGGGACAGAGGTCCCAGCTAATCATGCCCAGGGAGTCACAAGGCAGCCTCCCAACTTTACCTCAACATCAAAGACGTGGCAGGTGAGAATTTGAGGGTGCCCGTGGGCCGACTGAGCACGGTGAGGGGGCTGTAAGGAGATCATGGTCCTCCTGCAGGACCCCGCGGTTACACTGTCACGGTGGGGTCCTATAGGAGGGCCGCGATCTCCTTAAGGCCCTCTCTCCGTGCCAATTCGGCCCCAGGGCCACCTCGATTCTCTGC
>NW_005842253.1:1236215-1257652 GCF_000455745.1 Alligator sinensis
AACACCGCCCCTCTCTTGGGACTCTTGAGGCCCACTCTGGGCCTTCTCTAAAATAATCTAGTCCACTTTGGGATGTCCTCTCGAGCCACCGGTCTTTTAGGCCCACCGCACTACTAACCTCTTGTTGGCCGGGCGCACTGTGCTGCTATCCCCTTTTCCTAGGGACCACCGCAGCACTGCCCTTCTCTGGGGCGCTGTGCTGCTAACCCCTTTGGTCTGGGTCCACCGCAGCACCCTGCCCCTGCCCTGGGTTTTTCCATAGTGCTAGTCTGTTACCAGGCTCACTACGCCCATCCTGGGCTTCTCAATCTGGCCACTCTCGGGCCTCTCAAACATTGACCCTCTTGGGCCTCGCAATGGTCCCCCTTCTCTGGGACTTTCCGGGCCCCGCTGGGCTCCTTAATAATACCGCCCCCTGTTTGGGGCTCTCTATGCCCAGCCTGGGCTTCCTAATAAAATCGCCCCTCTCTTGGGACTTGCTGTGCCCACATTGGGGCTCTTTAAATGCCCCTCTCTGGGCTGGGGTCTACACACCCCGCAAGTTGCGCCCCTCACTGGCGCTAGGGCCCCCACACCACTGTGGGTCCCTTTGAGGCCTCCTCCAACCCCTATAGCCTCACCCAAACCACCGGTGTAATACAGTAGAACACAAACATAAACTCAAGCCCCCTGGCTATAACCAAAACCCAAGGCACTGGGCCCTAACAACATAAGCCTCCTGGCTGTAATTTAACATCATTGCTCCAGCCTCTGGAGCTCTCACGAGCTATACCTGCTGTTAAGCTTTTTCTCCCATCTTAACTGCAGGAGCTCCAGCTCCTCTGGCTGCTGGCAGGGAACTGCTAGCCTGGCCTTGACTCTAGGCTTTATAGGAGCCAGGCCCTGCCCCCTACAGGCAGCTGACTCTTATTAGTTGCCCTGGCAACCCACAGCTGTACTCATTATCACTGATAGGGCTTCTCCCCAGCAGTTTTCCCCTCTCTAGGAGTGGGGGCAGCAGGATGCGCTGCAACACACTGCTATTGCAAAAGAGCCAATGGCATACTAGCATGTATTAACAGGAGCGTTGTGTACAAGTCATAGAAAGAAACTCTTACAGTTCATTCAGCACTTGTGATACCTCACCTGAAGTTCTATGTCCAGTTCAAGGAAACCACACAAAATGGAAGAAGTCCAGCAGAGAAGAAACAAATAACTAGAGGTCCAAGATTCATCAGAAAAGGTTTGAAGGACTGGATTTTTTAGTCTGGAGAACATAAGAGTGTAATAGACTATTCTCTCTGTCCTCAGGGGACAGACGTGGGTTTAATTTGCCACAAGGGAAATTTAGGCTTGATATTAGGAAGACTTTAACTATGAAGGTGGTTAAGCACTAGAATAGATTACTTAGACAAGCTGCAAAATCTCCATCCTTGGAGGTTTTTAAGAGCAGGTTAGACAAGCACTTGGCTGGAATGATTTAGGGAGGGATAATCCTGGCCCGAGCGGAGAACTGGGTATGATCAGGTATCTTTCTACAGGACTTCCGTCTGATACAGTGTTCAGGTTAAAGGGTATTATGGGGCGTGAATCAGAGCTATGTAGTAGGATCCTTTCAGAAGATGAAAAGTATTTAGTTAATAAGACAGCAGATTGTAGGACAAAAAAGAAGGGCCTTGTGGGTAAGTCAGGTAAGTCCTGAAATTTGTCCCATCTTTTTCTCTGCCACAGAGATCCTATGGATTGCTAATCAATAGGGGTGTGCGAAATGGGCTGTAGTCAGTTCAGATTCAGTCTGAATTGGGGGCAGTGATTTGATTCATTGATTTGGGTCACTGTCCCCAATTCAATTCAGCTGAATCTGAAACTTAAAATTCGATGCTGATTCGGAGAACCAGTGATTCAGCCACAGACACCGCTTTAAATGTTTTATCTGTCACAACCCAAGGGTGTGATTTTGTTTGTGCGCGCTTCGGCACTGCTAAATTATTTCCCGCCACTAGGAGCTTATTCCCACGTGGCGGCTAGCGATTGGCTTGCTAGCTGTATAAGAGGCTTGAGCGGTTTCCGCCCAAGTTGGAGAACTCTGAGGAGAACCTTCACAAGGGAGGACTCCACAACCATCTGGAGGAGGAGAACTTCACGTCTCGTGAAGATCTCTAAGCGTTGCGGAGCCTATCGAACCCAGCGCAGGCTACAGGGGTCTGATCAACCTCTGGCCTCTCCCCATCGCCGAACGATCCCTCGACGAACCCCTTCCCTGCGCGCAAGTTCCACGGAGCCTAGCAAACTTTGTGAGAGTGTATCCAGAGCTCTCTGCTTCGAGTTGTTTTCTTCGGTTGACACGACGGGCTCGCGTGTTTAGAGCCTTCAACCAGATTGAGCTAGAGGGTCGCGTGGAAGGAACTCTTGTCCGCCTCTCTTCTTTTCTATCTGTAACCGCAACCCAAGCAAGTTTTCCTGCTTGCACCGCGACCATCTTCGGTGTAAGTAAAATAATCTTTAATCAACCGCTAAGTGTCCATGCCTAATTCTAGCCCGCCGGCCTGCATTCCCTGACCCGGCGTGTCCGGGCTGCTAGCCACAGCCCACAGCGCGCCCCCAAGGGCCTCGGACCGCTCCCGGCCCGCACATTATCTACATACATTGAGGTACCAGGCACAGCTCATGAATGCTGCAATGGTGGGGCAGATGGAGCATCCTACAAGAGCACAGGGGGGCCCCCTGCATGCTCAGCCGTGAAACTGGAAGTGGACCCACTGCCAAGTGCACTGGAGGTCCCCTCCCCGGCTCGGTAATCAGTCATGGGGGGACCCTGGGTGCCTTTCCAGACCCAGGAGGCACCTGCCACCAAGCCAGGAGGGAGGAGGGGGGGCCCCCTGCGTGCTCCCTGGCAGACCCAGAAGTGGACCGGAATGCTTCTGGTCCACTTCCGGGTCTGCTGCTGAGAGCGCTGGGGCCTGTGGGACGCTCATCTGCCCCAGAATCTCAGCATTCATGAGCCGCCTGGTACCTTGAAGTATGTAGAAAAAACATTTAAAGCTGTGTCTACGTCCAAATCATCTAATCTTTCCGAACTGATTCAGAGGGTTCCAATTCAATTCAGAGAGATTAAAGGGTCTCCTGATTCAATATGGATTCTGAGATTCGGCCATCGATTGGGCCGAATCTTTGCCAAATCAAATCAGGGAGGGAAGCTTCACACTAATCAAGTATTTAGACCCAGCTTTTCACAAGTTGCCACTAACTTTGTGTTCATCCCTTTCTGGATTCCTAACTTGAAATGGCTATGGTCTCTAACTTGTAAAAAATACTGAGCACTCACACAGCAATTAAAGCAATGGGAGCTGTGCTATAAACATGGGGGCTGGGAGAAGAGAAGCTATAAAGCACTAAATGCCATGAAAAATCAGATCCTAAGTATCTCAACATGGGTACCCCAAAGTAGTGGACTTATTAACCATAGCCTTCTTTGCTTTGATTCCCCATGTATACAATGGAGTACTAGCACCATCTTAGAAGGTGGTGTGAAAAGAAAATAATGCTTGTGAAACACTGAGATACTATAGTAGTAAGCACCATAGAAGAGTCCATAGAAAACTTAAAATTCCTTATTCAGAGTGAGATTTGAAGAGTGATCATGTGGCTAGGTATTGAACATTAAGGATAAAGCGGAATACTGAAAAACTATTCTGTCTTTGAATACTTTGTGGCCTATACACTGAATGAAGCAGGAGTCTTAGAAAAGATAATGTTGGTCTTGTAATTAAAAATGGTATCATAATTCATAAACCAAATTGAGGTGTCTTGGATAACTTTAATTCTGCCATTCCTAATTCCTGAGTTCTTGATGTACAAATGTTACTTTACAACAAGTTTTCTGGTGTGCAATCATGTATACAATTAATTAGGCAAGGAAATTATAAATGGAGAAAAAAGAACTAAACTTGAGAGTCCTGAGAGCCTCATTGCTTTTAGGGTCTTGGCTTCACATCAGGCTTACAAATAAAGCTGATGTCTTTGTTTTAGGGATAGCAGGACATTTCAAATGTATATATGTTGTATATGGCTCTGCCCCCTAGTGGGAGATACTTAACATTTAATCAGCTGTTGTTAAGACAGAGGGCAGTATAGGCTGCCTTATGGACCTATTTTCTGCTTTCAAATTCTAGGAATCC
The DNA here is from genome assembly GCF_000455745.1 of Alligator sinensis. Taxonomy (NCBI): domain Eukaryota; kingdom Metazoa; phylum Chordata; order Crocodylia; family Alligatoridae; genus Alligator; species Alligator sinensis. The sequence continues at coordinate 1,240,373 of NW_005842253.1, forward strand.
TGAGGGATTTTTTGCACAGCAGCAGAAAGGGAAACTGTGTCTTCTTGCAGGTATCCATTACTACAGTGGGGATCAAAAAGAAGCCTCCATTTCCTCAAAACAGATGTTCATGAGGATGGTCTGGAAGGAGAGAACAGAAACAGCCAGTACTTCTGAAAGGCAAAAGTGCTAAGGGATAGTGTTGGGGAATCTCAGAGCAGCCAGCAAGTGAAATGTAGTGAAACCTATGGGAGGCCCGCTAACATAACAAGAATTGGAAAGTACAACTGAGCAATATGCAATCCAAGTAGCCAAGCAAACTACAGCATGTAAGGAATTCATTCCAAACACATTGCCCATAGCCATAAAACAAGGCGGATGCCGCTGGAATGTGAGAAGTATACTACAATTCAGTCCCATGGAAGGGAGTAACTATCTACTTAGTTATGGAAGTTAAGAACGAGTCTATATATTTTACTATGTTACCAGGTGCCAGCAGGTTGATTTGATAAGGATACAGGAGGTTTGGGGGTGTGATTTGTTTGTTTGGTTTTTGTATCTGTGTGTGTCACAGGACAGCAAAATACTCTATTTATACCTTTCTAAGGAAATAAAAGGATTTCCCAAATAGTACTAAAAACAAATAATAAGCTCCAAGTATTTAAGCACTAACCTTATACCTTCAGGATCTGCATTTAATTTCAACAGTTTCATTTGTTCACTTTTTTCAAGTGTAGGTTCCTTTTGTTTTTCATATCCATCTGTAGCATATGGTGCACTATTTGATATCTAAAAAGAGTACAACATAATATGATACTAGCACATTTTGTAGAAAGGCATCATAAATAAAAAAAACCTATTTCTGTACTGAGGAAGGGAATGGGGTGGGAGGTTTGTTTTTTTTTTAATTGAGTCCAGTGATCAGAGCAGTTGTTTCTGCAAATCATTTTTTTTCCTTTAATGGTTAAACTTTTCTTATTCAATGACTGGTGGTTATTTCCCACAATATAAATAGCAAACATTTTATATTCAAACAGTCAAACGTGATAATGAAAGGCACTATGAAAAACCTTGGCAAACACTGTGATAATACTTCCCGTTTATTTACCTCCTTTTAATTTAGTATAGAAATTATTCTGTTACTATACAAGGAGAATTAGGTGCAGTGCATTCTTCAGTGCATCAAGAATCAAAACTGGAGAAAGGAAAGTATGATTTGAGTAGCAGTTTCTGTGGATCATTTTGGCAATTCTAAACAAATTAAATTATCATATAACAGGAGATTTTCAAAGGCAAAAAGAGTAGTTTGGATCAGAGTACTTTGTAAATCAGTGGGAGCAGAGTGCTTAATTGAGTGTAAAATATACAATCTTCCAGAAAGAAAAGTTGTTTTAATCTCTTCAAATATGGTAAAATATTATTGGTCTGTATTAAAACATCAAGATTAATTTTAAAACAAATCTTGGCTACAGACCAAAACAGTAAAACAATTAATGAACTGAAAAATACAAATAGTTGTCAAAACTTAATATATTAACAAAGAGAGAAACTTTTAAGATGATAATTAATCATGCTTAGGTCGATGGCAAAACTCCTATTTTATTCAATAGGGCCAGGTTTTAATGCTATGCTTTCATCATCACTAGCCCCACACACACGCGCACGCACGCCCGCATGCACACACGTGTGTTTATTCTTTTAAATTGTGTGTGTAAACTGAACATTTATGAAGGTGACAGTCTGGCTGAATGGGAGGATGATATCCTTTCTTTATCCATGTAACTGGTACAGAATAAGTGGCAATATTACAAGGTGCCTCACATAATGTAGTCAATACTCTTGACGAGAAGAATTCACATTTTCCTAATTAATGAATTAGGAAATATAGGAAATCCTTCTTTCCTCTGTATTCTGGGTAAAATCATCGCTTAACTGAAGTAAATGGCAAAACTCCCATTGGCTTCAGCGGGACCAGGGTTTAACCCTGAAGTGTGTAACCAATGCACTTGGTATAGTCATTTTTTGTATATAAAAAAATATAGCCCATGTCTGGAAACTGGTACAGTACAGTGGTGCTCAACTTTTTTGGCCAGCAGGCTGGTTGGGCAGTACCTGGACTAGTTGTGTAAGGAGTGACCTAGAAACCTCTACTCGAAGACGAAGCAGAAGAGAATGCTATGTGAAAAATGCCCATCTGCAATGATAAGGAGGAGACAGTCCTAGATAAAGGGGGCTTGAAAACAAAAGAAGAAGCAGAGTACTGGGTTAAAGGGCTCATTAAAATACTAAAAATCATGCCCCTAGGTGGGGAAGAAGTATGCTAATGAAACACACATGTATGTAAATGAGATACATAGCTAAAACACAGGTATAGAGACATGCTCAGTAAAGAACTTCTTGCGTCACTCACTTATAACCAATCAGCAAACAAGCCCGCTTGTGAAAACTTGAAAACTCCTGTATAAAAGATGCTTAGAAATAGTGATCTGGTGTGCTTGTTACGTGAATTATTCCGCTTGCACCTTTTATTGCTAGCAATAAACCTTCTTTGTACTTTCACCCCTGGTATCATTATTGGTCTTTGCATACCGGGCACAGACTTGAGCTGGGGCACAACAGTTGCAGGAGGGAAAGGGGGGGGGAGGTGGTAGCCTGGCCCCAACCCAGCTGTAGGGGGAGAGGACCTGGTGCACTCCTAACTGCAGTGCAGGGCTTGGAGCATGGGACTTTGGCAATGGGAGAGGGTGGGCATACTAATCAGTGCCACTCCCCCACTGCCAAATTTTGAAACCAGTTCAGAGCTCTGTGGGGTGGATGTCATGGCTCCATGGGCTACACTTGACACCTGGGTCAGAGTTTCAGCACCCTAGATATTCTATAACATCAGTTCTGAACGCGCCATAATGCCAGTGTTTATACCTCATTTCAAATCCCCTCCAATGAAATACATACATTATTTCTGGAGTTTGCAAATGGCTCAGTGTTTATTGGCTGCCCAGAGGCCTAATAAAGTGAAAATTCTGCCTACTTCAGAAGGCCAAAAGAGGAAAAAAGAAAGAAACTCTGTCCTAATAAGATGTAAAGCTGTGTAGAGACAGAATAACTTGTATTAATTATCTGACAGTCTGCTTTACACTGCAGCTCTTTATCCCAAACATTGGTTTCTCAGCTCTTGCCTGTTAGGGTCACGAAGCTTCTGGGACTTCCTGCAGACGCATGACTGGAGTAGCGGCATGATACTAAGGAGCGAACTTGTTTGCTTTTTAAAAAGCAATCAGAAGAGATGTGTAGAACACTGTTTCCTCTACCAGAGTCCGGCTATCCCTAATGGCACTGGCTTCCTGAGTCAGCCTCCACATTTTCTTTACCTCAATTGATTGTATTGCTCACTGAATGAGAAAAAGAATTTGTCCTTGTTTTGGGACATTACAAAAATGCACAGAACATGGTCAGTAATTCCTCCAAACTTATTCGCATGACCCTGACTGGCATATGGGGAAGAGGCCAGGGTCAGGTAGTTGCATAATGTGAAATAGAGCATATCAAATCCACTTTCAAGTGACAGGTAACCCCTAAGAATAAAGTTTCAGAGGCTCCATAGCCTATACAACATATAGAAAGCTATGGGGCAGTATTTAGAATGCTAACTAGTACTAGCTAAGCCTTTATATTCATATCTATATACTATGACTTAAAAGTAAAGAACCTTCAAATATGGCATAGGTTTGTGGTTTGTTTTTTTTTAAGTCCTTGTTTCTTTTAAAGAAAATAGATTAAAAAAAATAAATCTTCTACAACATGTAAATAATGACTTTAAAGAAAAAAAATCAATGACATTCAGTATAAAAGTCTGAGATAAAAGGAGATTTATTGCAAACATATTTAGCTGATGAAGGCCTCTCAAATCTTCTAGGCTGTTTCTTTATTTTCATAAAATTCTGTGGGGTAATAAAATTGTTCTGAGCTCACTGTAATAGACGTAGAAAAAATGGCTCGTATTTTAAAAATGTTAAATTTTCATTGAGAAATGTAATTGTTTGTGTGCATTAAATCACTGGCATTCTGAAAAGGACCAAATGTTTTAATAACAGAAAAATTAAGGGACAAATGTTAGACAATATTTTTGTTGCAAAACTGAAAGAGTGATAGTAAACATTTTAAAAGTACAATATAAACACATCTGCTTTTGTATCATACACTTAGGTTCTTCCTTGGCTAGATTACAAATACAAATTTAGTTAATTAATTAGGCATCCTTTAATATTACCTTTCCTAGAAAAGGTTTGCTGGAGTTGCATAATGATTTTGCTTGTCAATTCTGCTAAGTTAATTATGGCTAAAATAATGGTGCTGGATTTGACATTGATATAGATAAAACACACATTTTTAATTAATTGTTGGATTCTATACCTTGCGTTTCTACATTTTTGTTGGATTTAGTTGTCATAGCACTTATACAAACATTAAAAACTGGAATTATCACAGTTAATACTTGCACTGTATCCCTACCTTCACTTGCTTAAAGAGAACCACATTCAATGGACTATGTGACCTCATGAGGTCCATTCCAGCCCTACTTTACTAATGATCAATCTGGACAAAAAACATTTCAGAAAGGTGTCTCATTTCTTGGGAAGAAAGAGAAGGAGGAAGACCAGAATAGCCAAAAGTTATGTGAGATGTAGAAAACATTCATTCTGAGCTTGGATTTGAAACCTGTGCTTAATTATCAAACTTTATACAACTTTTATCTCCTCCTCTCATGTGTTACATTGGACCAATGGATATTTAATTATTTATACCAGATTTAATAATTCAAACAGAAATGACTAAAAGAAAGTAACCTAGTAGACTGACTGTAGACCAACTTGCTTGAGATATGCGAGATCCAGGTTCATGACTCCACTCCAAATCTGGGTCTCCTGAACCCCCATCAAAGCCCTAAAATGGCTATTGATAGCCAACTGAGCTATAGTTGCATACACATACACTAATTTTTCACCTTCCACCCAGTACATTCAGAAATCTTATTGTTCCAAGTCAGATTTTGAAACCCTTTTTTTTGGCGGGTGGGGCAGTAGAAGTGGGAATCTTTGTTTTCCAGCCAACCCCACCAAAAGCTTTGCTGGTTCAGTAGTCATACAGCTTAACTTTTCAACAGAGCTCAGGGTTTAAAGACACTCAGAAATTCATCATATGGGTCAGAAAGCTGACAAGTATTTTGTTCTAATCAACTCACTTGGTTAATGTGGCTAAATTTTTGTTCATAAACTATCTGTTAATAACAGAGGTGTAACTAGCAAGTTTTATGGAGAGGAGGGGAAATTGCTGACCACTAGCTTGTTGGGGGTCTGTTTTACCTGCTCCTTAGATTCAAGGATCCCAGCTGCTGCTGTCACGGTATAGGACTGTTGCTGCAGTGAGGGCTCCCTGGGTCTTGCCATCTTAACACCCTGTCTAAATCAGTGTCTAGGAAAGTGCCCAGCTCACCCACCCCTAGGAACACTACTATAGAGTAACTTGGTATTTAAGTCATATTGTTAATTATTTGAAAGTTCGTCAGTGCTTTTCAAGTTGTGATTGAGTCCCTCACCATTCTTAATAGGTTAGGTAAGAAAGGCCTGTTTTGTCCTTTCAAAGAGCAATGCTTATAAGTCTTGGAAAGATCTTTCCAAAGTAAGCATTACTAAAATCTAATTGATTTAGGGCAAAGGCTTTACATTAATGAAAAGGTATATAGGTATGCTGTACAACAAACTGAATTCCAGAAAAACACGTTTACATGTGTGTGGAGGAGTGTTGCAGTATGCTACTTATGACATCATTGAATATAGCAATTAACAAAGGGGAACATTAAAAATAAAAAAGATATAGACTCACATACTGCACAATACACCCTGAAAGCGGTTTATCATATATATCTCACCAGATTCAATACTGACATGATTAAATATTACAAAAGCTGTAGTTCTTGGTTAATTCAGCTATTTTTTCATTGTAAAAAAAGATGAGTCATCCACTGAATTGGACCTTAGCTTAAATAACTAGAAAGGAAACAAACATCACCCATGTTCACTTAAACAGGATCTCATCTCTAGTAAAAAAATGGGTTCACTGGTTCATGAGGGAATGCAAAAGCTCTGGCATCCATCTTTAAATCCTTGGAGGATTGGGAATAATCAATTTCTACATATCAGTTTTTTGTTCAATTTTTAAGGCATAGAAATGTTCTACAGCTTTCCTCAGAAAAATATAAACAAGAAGGCTTGAAATAAAGCCTAACAAGTGCTATAGCTCACTACAGGCAATTTGGACCTATAATAAACTGGTATAATCTTGATTGTAAAAATGTTTAGTTCATAGTTTTATTTTAAATATTACAATTTTATTTTAAATATCACTGTTCATGAGTGAGTCTAATTTCCATGTTTCTGCAAAAAGTCAACCAACCGGAATGCAAATGCTAGAACTATGCAAGGATCATTTACGGTATTATCAATAACCGTGATAACAGAAGAGGATTAAAAAGACAGGTTCCTGTTGGTTTCATGTGATAAAAAGGTGTTTATCGATATTTGTCAGAAATACCAAGCTAAATCAATACTGTACTCGCAGTTTCAAGCTTATAAGCAGGTCTTTAAATGCAAAATAAAAGGCTAAAAGTAGGGACCAAATCTTATTTGTTTTATTCACATTATTATTTCTTCATCAAGGGAAATCAATGGGATTTTTTATGGGAGAAAGATGGAAAATGTTATAAAAACTTCTATAAAATTTAAAAAATGTGTTTACTGTGCTCCTTCAAGAAACTACTGTCCTCCTTACACTTGAAATACTAGCATTTATTATAAGTCATGAACATCTAGATCACTAATATAAAATAAAGTATAAGCAACTGATTCATGTATTCAGAAATACTTGTGGCTATTTGTGAGGACTTGACTTGAAATTTTTGCAGAAAGCACATACTTTCATTTAGCAAATATGTACATAATACACAATATGCAATAAATGTAAAACTGCTTCCACTCTAGTATATGATTGCCAGTAAAAATGGGCAAAATAAAAAGTATGGAAAAATATTACATACAGCCATTTACATACTTTTAAGTTAGATGTTAGTTATGGAACTAATGGACCCTATTTACTCGATCATTGTGTAACAAGGGAGCTTAGTAAAGTCACTGCTATGACTATGGTAAAGTTAAACTATTTTTGTAGTTGTGATGTTTCTGGTAATATGATACAACTAACTGTTTCATTTGCATAATGGAGTTAAACAAAAAATATTGTTCTATTTAGTATTTAGCTTAGGCTGTTTCTACTTCACCCCCAGAACTCAGGAAAGGCACTTGTGCCCGATAACTTCTCTCCCAAGTGTATCACTGCTCCAATAAAAGATATTACCAAAAAGCCTTGCTATTACCATAACATGCATATATGATTCTACAGTGCCCTCTTGTGTTTTATATATACATTCAACTATGTCTACCTAAACACAAAATTTAGAGCATAAAATATGTACTTATACACTGAAAAAAATAGTGAATACAACACTTGAGCTCACGAACTGGATAACCGTTTTTCTTTGTATTTATACAGCTTGGGAAAGACAAATCAGGAATTGCTTGTGACAAGTAAATATGCTGTTATTTATAAATGTGTTATTCTCAATGGTCAATTTTCAACCATTTTTTAAACAAAACTACAGTCTTAAAAAAACAACAACAAAAAACTCCAGCCTAAAGATTAGCTAAAACAAAGACATTCCCATGTAGAGAGAAAAACACATTATATCTACTCTCTGATGGATAAGATGAACACCCTTGAATTAAGTGTCCATTATTGCTTAAGTCAGAATTCCCATAAGTACCATGTGAATGTACATTAGGATTTAACCCATTATTGCTCCTAGTGGTTATATGTATTCATTCTTACTTGGTTTGTTCATACTGATCTTGCTAGTTTGGATATCCTGAAATTGCTTTTGCTGCTGGAAACTAGAACATTAGAATGGGAATTTGACTTACTAAGGTCACTGGATAAACTCCAGTTTTTTATCCAATGACTTCAGTGGATGTTGGAGGATTTTGTCACTCGTCCCTTAGCTAGCATGCAAGCAAGACACTTACGAACTGCCTATCTTCTGTGCTCCCAGATTCACTTAAGAAAGAGGGGGTTACCCTGAAGATCTACCATTGCAATTTTAATGGCTTTGGTCCTGAATCAGGGATGACTTTTTTTTTTTTTAACTTGTGGAAGAATTTGGCCTGAACCAGTTTCACATAAAGCAGTGTCACACTTACAATTGCTTTCAGCCCAGAATTTTCACTTGTATAAAGGAACATTAAACAATTCAACAACCGTCTAAAATATTATGTACACTTACCATTTCTTGAATCAGAAACTATTTATAGAGATCTGACATCTGCTCTGCCTGTTTGCAATAGTAACCTTCTTCCTTAAAAGTGGAACTGTTTTCAGCAAAATGAAAGGCTGGAGACAGTGCCTGATTTTAAATTTGCCCTTGTATTATTCAGCTTAGTGGCAGAGATTATACCAGGGCTGGGCAAAATACAGTCTGTGGGCTGAATTCGGCCCACCAGGCAATTCCATCCGGTCCATGGGGCCCCTCCATAAGCTCTGGCCTTGTGCTGCCCCTCTCAAGACAGCACATCCCTGCAGATCTGGTTGCTAAGCAAACCCCCAGCTTGGCCTGACCCGCCCCAGCCCTGAGCCGGCTAGAGACAAGAAGCCTTTGCCTGGCAGAACTTGTGCCTGGTCACCCCAAGGCTGTTTCCAGACTCCCTGCCTGTGAGCCTGGAAATGGAGGTGAGAGCCCCACCAGCACAGGGCCAGGGACTCCCACTGGGGGGAAACGGGTGGAAACATGGGGTGCGCTCGCTGCAGGAGTGCGGGAGCTGTGTGCTATGGGGCTGGAGGGGGACTGGCCCCACTCGCTGCCATCATGTGCAGCTTCAGGGACTTGCACACTCTAGGGACTCCAAGGACCTCCCCCCCCCCCCACCTTCCACACACACACCCCCCAGCCCCCATCGTACCCACACATGTACCCACCCCCTGCCACCCCCCCACCATACTCCCAAACACACTCCTCCACATCCTCCCCCTGCCACCATACCCACATCTCTCACACACCCCCACACAACATACAAGGGTAAGACTATATTTTGAGCTCTTATGCAATCGCCTCTAGATACACTATGCATACACACATAAATTAGGACAAAACTATTTAAAAAAAAAAAAGTTGTAGTAGATGTTTGATTTTTTTTAGTATATGATTTAGGTTTTTTTCTAGTTTCAAGATGATACCCCCCCCAAAGGAGTACTGATGGGGCTAGGGGAGGGACTTCTGGTGGCAAAAGTCAGGGATTAGGGGTGGGAATTCTAGTCCCAAGATGGCGGCAAGGAGGCGGGGCACCTGTTAAGGGGAGGGGCTACCCTTGTGCCCCTTGACAGCTCACCAAAACTCGTTAAGTGGCCCTCCAGCCAAAATAATTGCTCACCCCTGCATTATACTATGTTATTGGCTTAATGATAACAAGTATTCCTGGAAGCACTGACATATTTAGTAATATAACATAGCTTATTTTCCAGAGTATGAAACTGAGAGAATAAAAAAAGGTTTAAGACACATGGAACAAGGAATAGTACTGAGAGTAAAATATTACTATATGTTGTTATAAATGGAGTAATGTTAAATTATTTTCTTGTTTAATTTAGAGTAGGGCCTCCTTGTGTTAAGCACTGTACACACTTTTATTTTGCATTCTAAGCAGATGTGACATAGGGTAAAAGGAAAACAGTCACAGAGAAATGAACTAAAACTAAATTTGTTTGTGTCTCTTTTTGCTTCTTTATAATTTAGAAAGAAGGCTTGAAAAATGTTTGTTCTCTTTTATCTGTACTTTAGAAATGCAGGGTTTATCTATTCTTGCTGAGCATATCAAAGAAATGTATTGTGAATTCCCTTTTTACCAGGTTCATTTAGCACTGCTAAATTGATGTAAAAAAAATCAAGAAACTTGTCAAAAATCTTTTTTCAGTTGTGCCTCATTTAGAAGGACATCATTTATTTTAACTCACAATGTATCTATGTTATCCCCATAGGTTCAGTGATGAAAAATTAAGGTAGAAACAAACAATCATGAAACTGAAGCTGAAGAATTCATCTTGCAGCATTTTAGTTTCCTAAATGAATAATCTTGCTTCCTTCCAGTTTGTGACATTGTCATGTTCTGTTTTCATTGTTACATTTGAAAACAGGGCTGTGCATCGTTCATCTTTCCTGCAATGTCGTTTTTAAACAAGACAAGAATTCCTAATCTAAAGAAGCAAGAATTTATAATTTGCTGCTTTGGGGAAGATTTCTCAGCCCTTCTTTGTGATAAGCAAATAAGGATACAAACCCGTTTTTTCTACCACATTAAGAATCTTTTAAAAGTGAGATGCTCCCTTCTGGTGCGCCAGAATTTACAGACTCCTGGAAGAACCATAAGAACCAACCTACATCAATTGCAGTTTGGCAGAGGCAACATCTCAAATTGGAGGCGTTAAATAATTTGAAAAACATGTTTAAACATAAGCACTTCTGTTTTAACGCCTCCAAGTAGCCTGATTATTGGAGTCACTACAAATTTGGAATAGCTGTTTGCAGGATCTGGCAACTCCTACATCACACATGGGACCACATCACTTCTTGCAAGAGCTATGGTCCATACAGATATTTCACATGCAGCCTGTAGGGTCTAGGCTTCTTGAAGTGGTAGCATTTAGTTTCTTTTTTTCCTATTTAGTCACATACTCATCCTTAGAAGCCTTTTATCCAAATGTATTGTCCACTAATGAAAAGCTTTCAGAGATGCTTGTTAATGGGCTACTTGCTTGATCTAGTGAGCCTCCTTGTGGAAGTTCTACTACATACCATGTCTGCATTTTCAGTTGAAAACTTGAACTGAACTTCTTTTTTTTCCTTCATCAATTTAGTTTGGTTTCTCCATTCTTGAAGCATTTCTTTATCTCTGAAAAGGTTAATTTTTTATCAAATTTTTAAATCACATTATTAAAAAAAAATATATTATCACTTCTTTTTACCTGCTGAACTAGGTTGCTATTGAACAATATGTGAGGCAAAATATATACGTCCAAGGAACATTTTCATGAAGCATTAACATTGTAATGGAAGATCAGTACTTCAAAGGAATACCACAGCATGCTGCAGCAACAGAGGAGTATAAGAGCAAAAAGATTCAAATTCAAAATTGAAACAAATAAGGAACTAAATTGCTCAGAGGATTTACAGGCCACATAGCTTCTATTTTTAGGGTCCCTGGCACACATTACACTTGTGGCATTAATTATGTCATGCATGGCAAAGGCGTTCCATGTGCACCCAATTTAAGATCAAATGGCAAAAATGTTCCACATACAATGTTTGTACGGGACCTTATATCAGTTGATCGATTGGTTGGTTGTCAGAATCAGCCCTGGACAGCCCAGTCTCCAGCCCACGGTCACCAACAATCTTGTCAGCAGTGGCCAGGAGCAGCCCCAGTTCTCTAGCTGGCTCAGGGCTGTCCTATGGGCTGTGAGTGCCAGGCACGGGCTCAGAGGCTCCCAGCAGGGGCAGACAAAGGGCTTCCCCTGCTGGGGACTTTAAACCATGGGTGCAGGTTTAAAAGTCTCCAGTGTGGGAAGCCCTTCAGCAACTCTGCCAGGAACCTCTGGATCCCTGTGCCTGGCAGCCCCATTGGAGCTGCCAAGTGCATGGTTTATAGTCCCACTAAGGGAAGGCTTCAAACCAGCTGGGCAGTGGTGTGACTGGGCTTGAAGAATTTTATGCCTCATCCCAAACATCATACCTCCTGCCATGCCAGACATGCATGACAGGAGGCACAGTGGTTGGGATGGGGTATAAAATTCCTCCAAGCCCAACTGTGCCATTGTTTTAATGGCTGCCAGGGGCCCAGATAACTTTAATCTGGCTAGGTGAGAGCACTAAGTAAAGATGAGTTTACTGAGATATAAAGAGTATTGGGCAAGAATGTTGCCGAGGTTACTTAAATTTGACCCCTCATATTTTCTAGAATTTCTCAATAGATGGCTTTAACTAATGTCTTATCTAACTTTGTCTTTAATATCTGCAATGAAGATTTTATTGTTAAAGTCTTTCCTAGTAAAGTATCTAAGTTAAGCTTTTCCTTCCTTAGTTCCCATCTATTTCTCCTTGGCCACCATTGCCTACCTGACATTATAAATGAAGTAACTATCGTCTATCATTTACCCGAATCCAAGATTACTCCGAATTTAAGATGATTCCCCCAATATTTAGATACAAGCCATGGAAAATGTATTAAATTTGTTATAATTTTTCCTGTCATGTAATGTTTGAATGGTTCTCTTAAATCTTACCCCCATCACCACCATTGCTGTAGTCGGGGTGAGCAGTGGCAAGGTGTAGTGGGGTGGGGGGCTGGCAGCAGCAGAGTCAAGTGGACTGATCCCTGTCCCTTGTCATCTGTCCCCCCAACACTCACCTGCCTGGCTGCCTGCCTGCCTTCCCCGCAGTGCTTGCACGCCCCATTACTGTCCTTGCAGTACCTGTAAACCCTGCTGCCTGCCCCCCGCCACTTGACCTCCTCCCTGTACCTGTACCCTCTGATGCTTGCACCTATCCCCCCCACCACTTACTCCCTCTTCTGCTGCCCTCTCTGTAGGGCCCTCCCCCCAGCTGCCTGCCCTCTGCATCCCTCCTGCACACCTATGATTATGTTCTCCTTGCAGCTCTGGCTTTTGCTGGGGTCCCACTCTGGCCTGGGGCAGGGAACATGGAACAGGTGCTGCCTCTGGCTCTAGCCCAGCCATGTAGCAGCCATTGTGGAGACGGCAGCTTCTAGCCACGGCTAGAGCTGCCACTACTGCTGCTCCTGTGTGGTCAGGCTTAGGCCAGATGTAGCACATGCTCTGTGCTCCCTGCCCTAGGCTGAAGTGGGGCTCCAGTAGGAACCAGAGCTGCAAGGGGAAGGTAAACAGTGGCAGGGAATAAAGGTAAGGGGAGTAGAGGCTGCAAGGAGAGAGGGGACATCAGCTGCGGCTCCAACTCTGCCTGTGGGCTCAGTGTTAAAGTTGGAGCCACAACTGCTTCCTCCTTATGCCTCCACAACTTGTTCTCTTATCTAGGATGAAGGGCTCTCCCCACACCCTCAGCCAGTGTTGAATGGGGAAAAAAGCCTTGTCTTAGATTCCAGTAAATACAGTATATTGCACCTTGGAGGAACTTATCAACTTTTTATCATCTCTACCAATGGTTCTCAACCTTTTGCACCTTACATCCCACCTATGTAAGGTAAAAAAATCTTGGTCCCATCAGTCAATGAGTGCAGCGGGGTCCCCCAGAGGTTAGTCGAAGAGTGGGGGGCTGAGGGGCAGGCAGCAGCCAATCGAAGCACACAAAAGCAAAACTAGAAGTATGCTGTGGCACTTTCGGTTTCGCTGCCGTGACCTGTCTCACCTAGAGGACCTTCGCATCCCATCAGTGGGATGTGTCCCACCAGTTGAGAAACCCTAATCCATACCAAACTCCTTTAACATCTCTTCCAGTCTTTTCAGATGATGTTCCCCAAATTCCTTTAATTTCTATTGTTTTCTCTACATTTTACTCATGGGCCACATCCAGACATGCAGGCATGTGTGGTTTGTGGTGCCACAAGTTTCTTTGTGGCACCACAAACTGCATATGTTGCATATTAAACTGTGTGTGGCACTACTGATTTTTAGTGCTGGGGGCAACATTTGCTACCAGGATTCCTGAGAAGCTGGGAAGTGGGGAACGGATGGGGAACTGCTGGCTAGGGTCTGCTAGGCCTGCTGCCTGCTCCCCTGTCTCCATATACCACTCCTCAGCTGGCTGGAGTACACTGTGCCTCAACGTGGGGGTTGCCTGTGCCCCAGCCAGTCCTCTCACCCTGCAGCACATGGAGCAGTGGAACAATGCGTCCCACTGCAAACTACACAAGCAGGGGTGTGCACTGCAGGACAAAGTAGCGGCACAAATTTGTGCCACTACTATTTGTGCTGCTGCAAACACATGCCCCTGCTTATATGGACACAGCCATGGATTTCTACATTCTGTCAAACTGTCAAAAACTAACCGTGAATAGGGCTGAAAATGAAGCTGTAGAGATGTCATGGTACCATACATTACTTTTATCCAGGTCCCTTTTCCCTTTTGCACCATATGCAGAGGTGGAAATGACATAAGAGCTACATTTAGTTTCTCAAACCAGAGGATGTCCTTGCACTGAGCTGATCTCTCCAGGATTGCACATGCTGGCTTTAGGGCAAGCTTGTGCCGGTAGTGAAATGCAAAGCAACTGCCAGTCTGGAGAATCTGAATCATATTTCCTGGCCTGAAAAGCTCAAATATGGTCAAAAGGAGATGAAGTATAATGATAAGCTGCATGAATGACTGGAGATATTTAGCAAGAATTTTATTAGTTCCATGATTTTTGTTTGAATTTTTAAAAAAATATCATTCAAGTTATATAATTTGTTGTTACTACTTCACCATGTCTAGGAACTATGGAATTTTTAAGGATCAGTGACCAGATATAACATTCTACTTTTACATGAGATATGTACACATGCCTCCAAAAACAATGCTGTCATTCTGAAAGCAAGACCAGGGCATAAAATCCAGCACATATACATATGCCAGCTTAATTGTGGGAGGGAGTTAAGACAGAAACAAATTTTCAAAATATATTTCTGATTTCTCCAAATGGCAACATATTAGTTAGGATCAATTAATAAACTACAGGACTAAATGGCTCATTTACTAACATCAGTCTAAATCAAGGCCTTAGTAATCAGATCATAGGTGGTCTAGCCTACTGGTTAAGCCACTGAGGGAAGACAGGATCTGGGACCCAAATAACTGTCTGGAGGGAAATTCAAGGGGACAGTCCAAAACACAGGCCAAGGTAACTGTCTTGGAATCAGATGCTGAGTTACCAAGTCCAAGAGACAATCACTAAGCCAAAGTCCAAGAGCAGAGCCAAACCAGGGTAAAGAATCAAGAGGTTTACCAAAGCAGATCAGGGTCAGAACTGCTGGCTAGCACAGGAGTCTGCTGCCACAGCTTGGTCTACATGGGTGGGTGGCACTCCCAGCAGCCAATCAGGAAGCTAGCCAGTTAATTAGCTGGGGCAGAACTTGTCAGCCAGAGACCCAAAGAGGTTGGCTGGCTGTCCAGGCAATTAACCCAAGCTGGGTTGCCTGATTAACAGGGATCTGGGGTTTCTGTTCCCATAGGAAAATTGAATAAAACACAGATTTTCCCCTTTACCGGGGAAACCACGGATTTCTCATTTTAGCAGAGAAACCCGTGGATTTTGCAGTTTTGCGATGAGCCCTCTGCAGGCTGACAGAGTTCCAGCGTGTAGGGGGCTGGATGGAGTGGGAGGAGGACAGTCAGGCATGGGGAGCAGTTAGGCAGCCTGGAGAGCAGCTCCAGCAGATAAGTGAGAAGGCGTGGGGGTGGGGGGAATTGAAGCCCCAAAGGGAAGGAGGGAGGGAGTTGGGTAGGCTTGGGGCTAGGGCTGCTGCCCAGCTGAGCAGTGTGTGGGGCTCGGGGCCTGGGGCCATAATGCATGGCTGTAGGGCCCTTGTGGAGAGCAGGAAGGGGCCGTGGGTGGCTCGTTTTGGGGCAGAGAGGCCGGGAGGAGGCAACTCCCCGCCGCTGCACACACTCTTATGGGCAGGGGGAACCCGTGCCTCCCAGATCTGTGTGCGGGGTGGAGGCGGGTGCAGGCTATTTCCTGTGAGCTTGGGCTCCTGTTCTGCTGCCCTCCCCTGTGGCCTCCAAAGCCCAGCAGGTGCGACCCAGCACTGCAGGGCACAGCGGGGCTGCACAGAAAAGCTGCCTGCTTCTGTGAGCTCCACGTTTGCCCTGCCAACATGTCCCCTGCACATACAGCAGCAGTGAGGGGCAAATCCCTGCAATGCCACCCCTGCTGCTACCGTGCATACAGGGGACACATTGCCAGGGCAGTGAGGAACTTGCAGCAGCAAGGAGATCCCCTTGCAGCCCCACTGTTCCCTGCAGTGCTGGATTGCACTTGCTGGGCTGTGGAGGCCCCAAGGGAGGGCAGCAGAGCAGGAGCCTCAGCCCACAGCAGGCAGCCTGCACCTGCCCTGCGCACAGGTCTGGGGAGCACAGGCCCCCCCGGGAGTACACACCATAGTGAGGAGCCAGCACCACCCCACCTGAGCCTGCAACAAGCAGGCAGTGTGGGGGGAGCCCTCTGTTAGCCTTCTTGGCAACAAGGGCACACAGCTGACTCATATCCAGATTATTGTATACTGTAACCCCCAGGTCCTCCTCTGCAGAGCTACTGCTTAGCCAGTCAGTTCCCAGGCAGGCTGTAGCGGTGCATGGGATTCTTCCATTCTAAGTACAGGATTTTGCACTTGTCCTTGTTAATCCTCATGAGATTTCTTTTGGCCCAATCCTCCAATTTTTCTAGGTCACTCTGAATCCTAGCCATCCAGTATATCTCCTACACCCCGCAGCTTGGTGTCATCTGCAAATCTGCTGAGGGTGCAATCCATCCCATCTTCCAGATTAATGAATATATTGAACAAAACCGGCCCCAGGACCGACCCCTGGGGTACTCCACTTGATACTGGTTGCCAGCTAGACACTGAGCCATTGACTGAGCCTGTTGAGCCCAACAATCCAGCCAGCTTTTATCTACCTTACAGTCCATTCATTCAATCCATACTTCCTCAGTTTGTTTGCAAGAATGCTGTGAGAGATGATATCAAAAGCCTTGCTAAAGTCAAGGTATATTACATCCACTGCACTCCCTGCATCCACAGTTCACTCTTCCATCCTACCAGTGAATGGACGCGGAAGATGGCATGAAAACTGCATCAGAGAGACCAACTGGCGGCTTCGGCAGCGGTGTCTCGAGGCAGGCTTCGGCTTCCTGGACAATGACCTGCACATTACGATGAGGGACATGCTCAGTTGGGATGGGCTTCACCGGTCCCCCAAAGGTAAGCGTGTGTTTTCTTCTAGGTTGGCGGATCTCCTCCGGTGGGCTTTAAACTAGGCTCGTCGGGGGGAGGGGAAGATGAGGGCGGGGGAAGCTGTGGACCACCAAACCATGTGGCACCCACAAGGACAGCCCAGCCTGAAGAAAGAGAGCATTGGGAACCTGAAAGCCATGGGGAGGCCAGCACTACGGCACAGGTAAGAAATGAGAAGGTAAG
>NW_005842253.1:1260342-1262113 GCF_000455745.1 Alligator sinensis
GTGCAGGGGGTCGGACTCGATGATCTATTGAGGTCCCTTCCGACCCTAACATGTATGAATCTATGAATCACAGAGCCAGTCATCTTGTCAAAGAAGGTAATCAGGTTGATCAGGCATGACTTGCCCTTGGTGAATCCATGCTAACTGTTCCTAATGACCTTCTTCTTCTCCAAGTGCTTAGAACTGGATTATTTGAGGACCTGCTCCATGATTTTTTTAGGGATTGAGGTGAGGCTGACTGGTCTGTAGTTCCCTGGATCCTCCTTTTTCCCTTTCTTAAAGATGGGCACTATATTTGCCCTTTTGCAATTGTCTGGGACCTCCCCTGATTGCCATAAATTTTCAAAGTTAATGGCGAGTGGCTCTGCAATCACATCAGCTAACTCCCTCAGCACCCTCAGATGCATTGCATCTGGCCCTGTAGACTTGTACACATCCAGCTGTTTTAAACAGTACCTAACCTGTTCTTTCATCACTGAGGGTTGCTGACCTTGTCCCCAAACTGTGCTACCCAGTGCAATAGTCTGGGAGTTGACCTTGCCTGTGACAACTCAGATAAAAAATACACTGAGTACTTAAGTCTTTTCCTCATCCTCTGCCACTAGGTTGCCTCTCCCATTCAGTAAGGACCCACACTTTCCCTGACCTTCCTCTTGTTTTCTCTCCTCCACCACATTGTAGGATCTGTTAGGAAATGTAATATAATGTCATAAAATATGATTAACTGATTTTTTGAGTAAGTTTCACAGACAGTAGTATGTTGGCTCTTGAATAGGATTCTAAATGTATGCATATGGTAGACTAATATGCAGAATTGGAAACAATTTACATTTGAAACTTTTTTTTTTAATTTACATATCCCTTATCCTGCAAGCACGTCAACATTTTTATATATCATATGCCTGTTTTACTGCTGTTCAGTTAGTCTGTTGTCAGTTAGTAAGCTTTAAAAAAGTAATTTCAGTAGTTGCATAATATGCCCTATGACTATAGAGTTATGAAGGGAAATATTTTTCCCAGTACATGAGAACAGAAACTCAGATTCTCCAAGTCGGCAGTAAGAAATGCAATAGTTCATGTTCTTGTTCCCCAGGAGCACTATGCTTTTACATTTCTATTTACAGTCCAGATAATTTGTAATGACTTCTTCCTTTACAAATGGAAAACTGGGTGAATCATGAGGGGAAAAGAGCTACAGTGCTAAGAAGATGGGCAACAACTCAAAAAGACTGCACTGATATAAGGCAAAAATAATACTTGCTTTCTTTGCTGTTCAATTAAAGCCAGTTTCTCTTTCATCTGCTTCTGCGCTGCCAATCTGCACTCTTCAGCTCGCTTTGTCTGTATCTTCTTATCGAGGGATGAAAACTCAGGAAATACATTCTTCTGCATGGATTTTTTCCTTTTAAAATAAGGCCATTCATTACAGGTTTTTAAATACTGTATTTAAAGACAAGCATAGTGATGCAATTATTGATTATGATAACTAAATTCACCAGACAGATCTTTGGGCAGGTCTGATTCTTGACCAAAGAGAGAACAAAAAGATGCACTGTGGGTTTCTAACCTATATTTGTAGATGCAACAAATCACTGACATCCGTACAACTAGGCCCTAATTCAGTCAGCTCCCTGAGTTTAAGTATACAAGTAGCCCTACAGATTTCAACAGGACAATTTAAGGCAGTAACACACTTAAATAACATGCTAAATGAGGCACTTAAAAATAATTTGATCCAATCTCACTATGGAAAAAGTAATATAGACAGCAG
>NW_005842253.1:1262144-1276997 GCF_000455745.1 Alligator sinensis
ATTGTAAATTCTTGCCACACAAAACACCCTTTACTTTCCAGGAAAGAGGAGCTAGTAGGATAAAGCTTAACTGCAAGGCATATATAGACTGAAGATGGAAACTATGATGAAGAAAGGAAGGAGTGAAAGTTTAAGCTTTCTGAGCAGTAGTTTTAACTTGCAGCATATAAAATGAATATAGGCTGCCACCTTCAGGTGCTGTTCACATAGGAAAACTATAGGAGATGTGTTTAAACACAGTATACTAGAATTCTAGTGATCTACCTACATGAGCAACAGATTTAACAGATTTTCCAATGCATTTTCCAAAAAATTTTCCAATTTTTTGATGCTGTTGTAGTCTGTTTTCTCTAACTCTAAATTAAAGAAACTATATCATTACCTGTCCTCATGTTCACGTAGTGCAATAGAACATTGCCCCACATACTTTAATAAATGAGACTACATTTTTAGCCAAGCAATATATAGGAATGTTCAGCCAGTTAAGCAATTTATAACAACAGTACAAAAAGGAAAAGTATACAATAAGAGGAGCGTTTACTTTTTATAAACTAACCCCAGTTTATAAATTATACTTCCATATAGGAACAGACATAGTTAGCCATGTTAGTCTGAAGTAAAAAAAAAGCCCCGCCCTTACTGCGGGGTGTGTGTGGGGGGTGTGATCCCTGCTGCCTCCCACTGACCTGTGCTGCATGGGGGGCTCTGCCACAAGCCCCCAGATTCCCCAACATCTGCTGCAGCAGCCAGTGAGCATGGGGCTTTTTTTTCCTTTTTGTTTTTAAAGTGCCGGGACGCTGGGGCTGGGCAGGGCAGACATTGATGGGGCTGAGAGAGTGGGCGGGGGTTGGGAGGCACTCAGTGGGGCTGGGGGAGCAGGCAGGGTATGGGGCCTGGCGGGGGTCCCCTCCTCCACTTACTGGCACATGCGGCAGTGAGCGGGGACTGCCCAAATCGCTGAATCTCTGAACCTTCCTCCGAATTGATTTGAGGGCCTCAAATCGATTCGAACCTTTTTATTGGTCTCCTGATTCAATTCGATTTGGAGGTCGAATCAGGCTGAATCCCCTCCAAATCGAATCTGCACCCAAAGCTTTGCACAGCCCTGATATATATACATACCAGGGCTGTGAATTTCGGTCTGGTATGGTGGCAAAATCTCTGAAACCAAATCAAATCAGAGGACCCTTTAATCTCGGGAAAGATTCGGACATAGACACAGCTTTAAATGTTTTTTCTATATACTTTGAGGTACCAGCATGGCTTGTGAATGCTGCGATGCTGGGGCGCATGGAGCATCCCAGAGGAGATCGCTGAGCTGGAGGGGTGTGGTGGGTGGGGGAGCCCAGTGCGCTCTCCGGTGGACCCGGGAGTGGACCGGAGGGGCTTCCAGTCCACTTCCGGGTTCACCGCCAAGCATGTGGGGGGGCCTACTGCACTCCTGTGGGGCACTCCATGTCACAAGCCATGCTATGCCATGCTGGTACCTCGTGGTAGAAAAAACATTGAAAGCTGTGTCTATGTCCGAATCACTGATTCTCCGAATCAGCATCAAATCTTCAGATTTGGATTCAGTCGAATTGAATTGGGGACAGTGATCTGAATCAACAAATCCCTGTCCCTGATTTGGGCCGAATCCAAATCTAATAGGGCCCACTTTGCACACCCCTAATATATATGTATGCGTATACTAGTGTATACACACACACACACACACACTGATAGCATAAGCTTTCATTGAAGCTCATTCTTCAGATATATATATTTATATATCTGATGCTGACCCATCTGAAGAATAAGCTTCAATGAAATCTTGTGCTATATGTGCGTGTGTGTGTGTGTGTGCACGCGCGGGTGCACGGAACAAAAGCTTTCAGTGAAGCTCATTCATCAGATGCTGTGAAAGGATGTGCAAAGCTATGTATAGCAAGGACAGAGAAAGTCTGCCTTCTACCTCCATGTACTAACTAAAAGCAGCAGTTCATTTAGTACAAAAGTTGGTCAAAAAAAGGGAAAATAGACCATAAACATTTATTTCTATTCTTATTAGAACTGTGTAAATTTCACTGAAAAGTCGACACTAAATAAAGAAGAATCAACTAGCTCTATTAGGTCTGAACATTGTAGTAAAAATATTCCTGATTTTTAATTTCAAAATTATAAACATTCAAGCAACTCATCACCCATATTTCTTAGACCTGCACTTACCCATAAGACTGTACACATTAACAAAACATCAGAGTGACTCAAGACAAAAATGTTTTACAAAATTCCTAATTTGCAGATTTAGTAATTTGCACAGAAATTTTTATCCCCCTCCCTCCCCCCAAACAAAAATCAACAGCCGACTCCCCTGGTTATGGTTCATATTACCAGGACTCATATTTTTACAATACCACTCTTACATTGTTTAGTCTACTATGAATTATAAATTACCAAAACAACGACACAAATGACATTATATAACATATTACCCCTTACTTACCTTTATTTATTTGCTATAATTGCAATATTAAGTAATTTGCAATGGATGTAACATTCATTAGTATGCATTAGTAATATGCATTAACACAGCAGGGTCAAACATATGGTTGGCAGGCCAGGTCCAGTTTGTGCAGCCACTCTATCCAGTCCACTGTAAATTGGTGCGGCTAGTGGGTAGTGGCCAGCTGCAGAATCTGGGGCCTTTGAGCCCCAGTGGACATGGTGATTGGCAGCAGGAGGGGGAGAAAGGGCTGATAGTCCTGGCTGCCCTCTGGTTGCTTTGCCTATTGTCACTGGCACAACCCTACCTCCCCAGTTGCTGGCCCAGCTGTGTGTTCCACATTGAGAGCCAGAAATGCTGCTGCATGTTCCCTGTTGGAGCCAGAGCTCCCCCACTCCCCGCCACTTCCTCATGTCCTGGGCTAGATCTGGCCAATAAGAAGTCCCACAATCTGGATCTGGCCTGGTGTGCAAAATGTGTTTGACACCCCGGCATTAACAGATTGAACTCCTTTCCATAAATATGTTTCAGAGGTAATTCCAAGACTTCAGTTATTCAAATATAAATTGGAAATTTTTTTTCCCATCTATATGGTGGTACAGATATACAAGCTAAAAATAGTCTTCTGAAAGCTGATTTGGACACTTTCTTCTTATTCCTTTCATCATAATTTTCAACTTCAATATATACGTTCCTCATAATTACAATGTTGAGAGTATTTCTTATTTTCTGGTTCTGGAGAAAATTAAGTTCATTTTAGTTTAAGGTCTTTTTATTTTCTATATTAACTTGTCATGAACCTCACTAACATATCAATCACTTAATTTCTGGGTATAGATGGAACGTATGGTAAAATGCTTTAAAATGACCGTATTAGACACTTGGTTTTCCAGCACCTACAAGATATATATAGTATTCCATCCTGTAAACTATTATATAAAAGTTAAAAATATAAAGGAAAAATCTAAGATGTTTTCTTTCACCTGGAAAGACTTGTTGATTTGTAGTATAGTCTTTCCTTTATTCCGTTCCCTTTC
Source organism: Alligator sinensis (assembly GCF_000455745.1). Classification (NCBI taxonomy): domain Eukaryota; kingdom Metazoa; phylum Chordata; order Crocodylia; family Alligatoridae; genus Alligator; species Alligator sinensis. The sequence continues at coordinate 1,265,667 of NW_005842253.1, forward strand.
CCCAGTTCAGTAAATTTCTGTGTTGTGGCTTTAGGGCCTAAATCTCGGTCTGCGAGAAATTCTTCCTGCTCATCTTTTATAATTTCCTCCCTGAGTTTCTGAAATCGCAGCCTTTCTTCTTCATTAGGCCACTCATCTGACAAATCCAAACTGGGCTCCAGCAGCTCCGTTAAGTTTAGTTTTTCAACAGGTGGTATTTCTACTGGAATTGAGAGAGAGAGATTATTGTATACACGTTCATTAAAGCAATAAAGTCAGATAAAAAATTCCTAAGGGATTTTTTTTCCTTTGCATGGTGAGGTACAAATGGAGCATGACTTTATATGTGAACAACTTTATTTCCCACTAGGGAACTACAGTCATCATCTGCAAGATAAGCTGTAAAATTCATTTTCTGTAATGGTATACTTGAAAGAATTATTTTTTATGTATATAATCTTTTTAAGTTATCAGTGCAATCTACCACTGAAGAAGGCTGAGAAAAGATGCATCTTAAAAACTAACTGAATCAGACTGCATAAGCTCTCATGAGCAAGATGCCGGCATCTGATGAAGTGTGCTCTTGCTGTCAGAAGTTTATCCATCTTTGATTCAATTAGTCTATAAGGTACATCTCTACGCTGCCTTCTGTATAACTTTAGATTAATGTGCCTAATTCCCTCTCTCTACTACTGAAGTTACATAGTTGCCCAGAAGCCAATAAGAAGTGTTTCAACTATTCAACATAGTATATTCTCTTCTGTATGTAGTACACAGAGCTGCCTAATTCTTGGGTAGAGTTAACCTACAGAAATGTGTTGTACCTGTTTTCTGCTGACATCCTAGTTATTTCAGGTGCAATTGAATGTTTTGATTTTTGTCTACAAAGCTGGACCTGGTCCTTCACTGTCTAAGCCTTAATTCAGGAAGTACTGAAGTGTGTATTTAATTCCAATGTATGTCATTTTATCTCTACCCAGAAAAGCATTTAAGTAAGTGGATAACTTAAAACATGTTTTAAACCCATTAAAACCAATTGGATTTAAATACATGCTTAAGTACTTTACTGAATTAGAGCCTAAAACATCTCTCTGATTTTCTACAATAGTTAAGATAAACTGGGATGTTTGAGATAATAACCATCTAGCTTACATATAATGAGGCTGGTGGACAGGTGTTGTCCCACTGGACTATGAAGTCTAAAATTTGCTGCTGGAGCCAACTGAACAAAGGCAAAGCCTTTGACCCATTCAGGCCCCTGAAAATATGGAGGACCCATTTTTTCCAACTCAGCAAATACTGAAAAACTAAGGATAGGTGGTGTTAATAATGAGGGATTACAACACAACAACAGGTTGATTTATTTTTATGATGACACTTTTCTCTAGTTTGAACCCAAAGAAACAACATCTAGAGTTCTGAGCCCACTTTTGTCAGGTGCTATATAACTTCAGCTCCTACTGTGCTGAACGGGAGTTGAGAGTGATCAGTACCTTTCCAGAATGCAAAGCTCCTCAGAAATTTAAGACCAAGGTCTCATTCATTCAGGAGCTCTTGCCTCATTTTTGGTTATTGTATAGTGTGCAGAGAGCAATCTAAAACACATGGAAGTCAAGGAAAAGCTTCTCATAGACTTCTGGGAGGTTTTGTATCATGACTTTGTTGTACATCCTGTATAAATGAAAATGGATGGATCCTTTCTAATATGCAAAGAACATAAAATCCCCCCCTGTGTTTTTAATTTTTGAGACAACATATAATATTGCCCTATTAGAAAAAAATATGATCATGTTGTTAAATAAAGACAATAATACATATGTGTGTATGTGTATACACTCTGATATAGTGAGTAGTACTATAGTAAGTAGTAAGTAAATATGCACAAAGAAAAAGCTATTATTTTCTTAGTCTGGAGTATTTAATCCTGGAACATTTATATTGCCTTAAAGCAGTTTTTTGACATTATAAATAACTACATATAAATCAATGAAACAGAGTTCTATGCATGATATAACGCAGGTAAGAGACTCATACCATTATAATAAAGATCGGCAGAAAGAGGGAAAGGGCAAAACACTTTGATATTATAATAAGTAGAATGGTCATAAAATGTGAAGGTATGAACTTTAATCAAAATGAGAAAAAAATAACATAGCCAACATGAACTTGTAAGAGAATATTATTAAGACTTTATGCTCAACTTATTTCTATCTCATCTCTAAAGCCTTGCTCTTCATTCTAAACATGCTAGCGTAAGTAAAAAACCCCAAATGATATTCCTATGTAGACACTAGGACTACCGTATTTTTGCGCATATACCCCGCCCACGGGTATAAGATGCACCCACGTATAACCCGCGGAAAATTGTATTTTTGTAAATAAGTCCGTGTATACGCCGCACCTGTGTATTCCCTGTGGCGGCATATACACGGGGAGGCGGTGCAGCCCAGCCCGCCCCGGCAGCGGTGGCACAGCCCGGCCTGCCCGGGCCCAACGGGGAGGCGGCGCAGCCTGGCCTGCCTGGGCCCAGTGGGGAGGCGGCGCAACCCGCCCCAGCCCCCTGCAGGGAAAAAAAGTCTGCTGATAGCCTGCACCCCCGTATAGCCCGCACCCATCCATTTTTTTTGGTAAAATCGCATATACCCCACAGGATATATGCACGAAAATACAGTACTTTTAGGGTATGCCTACATTTCAGTCAAAGGTGTGACTGCAGTTTATGTAGCTTTAAACTAGGTAACCTAGGTACTAATAGCAGAGTAGCTGTTTCTGAATGAAGCTTAATTTAGGCTACCTATTTTACCCATCTTTTTAAAACAGAGGGCAGTGGGGAGAGGGTTGAGGTAGGTATTTCAGACTACAGTTTGCTCTGTGCTGCCACAGTTATAGTCCTATATTGGTGTGCGCTTCAGTTGCACCTTGACTGAAGAGTAGACTTAAGATACACTAGAGTTTGATTCAACAGAAGCTACAGACTAGGAGTTTCCTTAAATCCCAGAAAACCCAACATTGTTTTTCATCTCCCTCCTCTCCTCATATTTTAGAGGAAATGCATCATCCATGGCACATTCTGTTATCTTCTCCACACAAAGTATGTATATACTACTTCTTACATACTGCTCTCATCCAACATGAACAGATGGGCCACGTGGGAGGGAGCAAAAAACTCTTGAAATATTACAGAAGGTTCCCAAACTTCACGTGCAATGCCCACATATTCTAAATATTAAAGTCCACAGTATTTTTCTTTAAATATACCAATATCTAACTGATGATAATGATATTGTAGTAGCATGAGTTACAAAACAGTTCTGAAGCACACTTTATAGTTATTTTGTAGTGCAAAATATTGTCTTTGAATGAAATAAAAAAATAAAAGAATGTAAAGTTTCATACTATTTTTATATACAATCAACAGAAAAAGTTTGCTTTCATATTTTGAAGCAAAACACCAAATCACAAGATTTTAAAAATTGTGTAGGCACCCAAAAAGGGTAAAAAAAAGAAGGAAAGGAAACCACTGCAGTGTTTTAAATATATAATTTATTTGGGTTATATTTTCATGTATTACAAATATGTGTAGTTTCACAGAAAAATGTGTAAGAGTCAGAAACTGCAATAACTTCTAAACTGAACAGTTATTTGCACGTGTTTCTGTATTACCTTATGGCGTGAATTTAGGTAACATCTGATGTAATGTCTTGATTTGATTCATTCTAGTTGTGAACAGCCTTTATGCAAAAGTGATTTAACACAAATATGAAAAGTTCATCTTATAGTGTGTGAAGCTGAATGACCTTCTATCCACCTACGATCTAAACACTTTTAAAGAAAGATCAGTCCAAATTTTGTTCCTAGTTGCAGTATGAAAATTTGCATGAGATACACTGAAGAAGTTCAGTCTAAGAATTTAGGAGTTACATTTTAACAAAAGTAAAATTTGTGCCTATGTTAAGCCTTGTATTCTTAAAAACTCTTAGATAATTCTCAAAAATAAAATGTACTTTTATTGATTTCAGAAAGAGAACTCATTACCAATAAGAATTGTTCAGAGACATTTCACTTCTGTTTTTTATAATTAACTTTTTGCTTATTAAAAGAAACCTGATAATAGTAGAAAGCCTACCTCCATTTTAAACAAAGGCATTTTAATATATTTCATCCATGGATCTAAATTATTTCCTAAAGTTTATAAAGACATAATTTTGAGTACGTTTGAGGGATGTAACTTCTAATTAAGAATGAACGGTAAATATTTTGTATTTCCTCTGTAGACAAATTTTCTTTTTATTTCAGCTCTGAAAATTACTACAATGAAAACATTAATCAAAGACCTCAGTGCTAAGGATACACCTCAGGTATACTAAGCAGAAATATAATTTATGGAGACAGCTAGTTCTGACTTTCAGAAATTTAAAAATAAATATTATTTGAAGTATAACATTTCCTTTTTTTTTAAAGGAATCTTTAATAATGTGATACACTAATATATAGTAAAATTACAAGTTCTAAAGACACTGCAGTGAAAAATAAATACAGTTGAGAGCATGCAACTGAAAACTTATCAAATGTTATCTTTCTCTAACTTTTACTAAACTCACTAATTCAGCTTATCCATATTTCCATGAACTAGTGGAAATTTTCCTGCGAACAGTCTCTCTTTGACTTTCTTATGTATTCCTTAATAGTGGCCTTGTTTTCTTCATGTGGAATAGAAGGCAAATCTGTGAAATATAGAACTTAGAGGTATGTACATTTGCAAGTATACATAAAAGATTAAACTAGCCTAGTAAAAAAAATTCAGAATATACTCCAAGGAACACCTGTGAATCCCCAATAGCTTTTCCTATTTGTGATCTCTATAATTTGGTGACACTGAGTGGCATACAGCATGAAGACATTAGAGAAGATATGTGTATCTTAGAAGACAGTGTGTTAATTTTCAAAATGTGATTAGCATTTCCTGTAGAATAATGGCTTAAGTCAAACATATGAAACACTCCGTGCTGAACTCAGTTCCTCATACAGCAGCAAATACCCTCTTTTTTATCTACACTCTATTATGAAGTATAATACTTTCTTGAATAGATCCCAAAAACTGTCTTTGTTTTCCAATATAGATAATCAATAGAATGAGACCACAAAAATTAATTGACTCATGGCATAAATAGCAGTTCCCAATCTGTGGTACGTGTACAACCAGTGGTACACAGACAAACTGTCAGTAGTACACTTTAACAGATTTATTAGAATTACTTTATATGACAAAAATTTGCTGGTGGTCCTTAAGGTTGAACTGAAAAGTTTGCTGGTGGTACTTAGTCAGCCAAGTTTCTTTGGGTAAATCTGGTACCTTTTATTAGATCAAGTCAAATCATTGGAAAATTTTTTCTTTGCAAGCTTTTGGGTACAAATACCCTTCATCAGGCTGATGAAGTGTCTCCAGATGGTCTGTGCTCTACCAGACGTTACCAGGATGTTTAAATATCCCAAAGACAAGCATTGTCCCAGGAATGTACGAGTTAAATTAAAATCCAAAGATGGTAAAGTCTAGAAACATCCTGTATTGATATCTTGCAGTAATTACACAATTACAATAATATGCAAGTATACATTTTTTCCAAATTGGTATTTTGCCACCTTTTTCAGCTTCATAGTTCTCCACCTGTAGGGCTGCCTAACAATTTTACATTTGCACCTGTTTAGATTTTTTACTTAGCACAATAAAGCCCATTTCAGCTGTTACTTATGAAGTGCTACAAAATTCATAGTAGTACGATACAGTGCTATGAGCGGCCATGTTCAAAGCCCGTTGGCTGAAGCACGACAGAGCTGCCACAAAGGCAACTAAGCCAGGGTGTGATAGGGGGCTGCACCATAGCTCCTTCCTGCCCTCAAGGAACTTGAAAAGATTTGTAATCCGGACAGATTTGCAAGCTCTTTAAAGTTCTGGGGGCCTGTTGGTGTTAGACAATTAGCAGCCCCATGGGCTAGGGACAGACATTCAAAAAGCCGGAGCCTGAATTGATTCAATGTTTGCAGGTTAGTCAATTTGCAAGTGAACAGACATTCACTTGTGACTCCAGAAAAGCAGGCAATGCCTGCAGTGACTTAGGCCAGAAGCCAGGGGGGTGCTAGAGCGAGTCCTTGCCTGGAGGGAAACTAAGCTGAGGGAAGGGGCATGGTCAGGCCTGAGTATGATTGGGGAGGGGTTTAAATGCCAACCTTGGCATGCAGGGACACCATTTGGGGTCTGCCTGGAGGGGGCAAACAGCCCCCGTTAGGGGTCCCCAGCCACCCACCCCTGCTCACTCGCTGGCTGGTGGCAGGAGAAAGGGCGGGGCCAGACCCTAGTAGCCTGAGGGGAAGCAGGGCTTTAATCACCCCATTGCAGAGGTGGGCAGCGTGGGCAATGATAGACTCCGCTTGTACACCTGGGGCCATGGCAGCCAGATACCACTAGCCTGTGGGGAAGGGGGGTGGGGTTTAATCCCCGCATTGTAGGCAGCAGTGGCAGGAGCACTGACACAATGCCAAGTCCCTCTGAGGAGCGGCCAACTGGCCACAGGGAGGGGGGATGTGACCAAGCTGCAGGGAGGGGAGCTGACACTAGTTATAGAGCTTGACTCACTACTGCCTCCCACTGCAGCAGCACGGCCTAGGCTGGGGCAGCCCAGGGGGTGAGGTTAAGCACTCGCCACCTCTGGCCTCCAGCCCTACGTAGGGGCTACAGTTTCTCGGGGGGGGCGGTCCAGCTGCAGCATGGCTCCCCACCCCCCTCTCTCTCCCGGCAGTGGAGCAAACATTGTGGGGGGTGGAGGTGAACCACCTGTCACCTGCTGCCTGCTTGTGGTGGTGCCAGGCACCTGGGGCGGGCTGCTGTGGACCAGGGGCATGGGCAGCGGTGGTGCGAGGCAACAGACCACTGCAGCCCGGTCTGGCCCAGCCCCACAGCCCAGAATTGCAGCCTGATCCACCCTGGTGCCGCCGCAAGCAGGTGACAGGTGCCTCACCTCTGCCCGCTGCAATAGTTTGCTCCATTGTCGGGAGAGGGAGGAGCAGGCTGCCATGGGCCAGTCACTGCCTACACCCCTGGGCTGCGGGGCTGGGCCAGACTGAGCTGTGGTGGTCCACTGACTCCACCCACCACTGCCCATGCCCCTGGTACACAGCAGCCTGCCCCGAGTGTCCTGCACTGCCGCAAGCAGGTGGCAGGTGATACCTGCTCACCGTGATGTTTGCTTTGCCACCGCCACCTGGAAGCAGGAGGTGGCAGGCACTGACCCCCGTCCCCCTGGGGCTGCCCCAACCTGGGCCGTGCTGCCACAGCAGGAGGCAGCAGGGGCTCTGTACCTAGCCTCGGCTCCCTGCCCCCCGCCAGCCAGGTCACATCCCACCTCCCTGCATCTGGCTGGCCGCTCCTTGGAGGGACTCAGCCTAGGGCACCATGTCAGTGCCCCTGCCATTGCTGCCTGTAATGGGAGGATTAAACACCTCCTGCTTTCCCCCCAGGCTACAGGTGTCTGGCCGCTGTGGCCCCGGGTTCATGAGTGCAGCCTATCAGTGCCCACACTGCCTGCAATGGGAGGATTAAACACTTATTTCCCCTCAGGCTACCAGGGTCTGGCCCCACCCCCACTCCTGCTGCTGGAGTTAAACCAGGAAGTCAAACCTGGAAGGGGTCTGGGACACAAGTTTCATAAACCAGTTTGACCTCAATCAGTTAAGTCTGATACTACACGCAACCAGATTTATCTCAAACAGGTTTCAGCCATTTTGAAATTGGTTCACGTGCACTGAACTTACGTTCTGTTACAGGTTTAAACCAGTTTCTGATCACTTAAACTGGTTTATATGTAACTTCTGTCCCTAGCCATAAAGTTTCAGGGGTGCAGGCAGCCCCACCACCCTTGCTGACAGGCTTCCAGGCAGTAAGGATGACAGAGCTCCCTGCAAGAATCCCAGAGCTACAGGAGCTGGTGGTGGGTCTCTTCTCTGATCAGTCCCTGCCACTACCACTTGCACAGAGCCCTATCACCCATTACCCTTGGTGCTGGGTGGCAAGGGTAATCAGGTTGCTTGGGAGTTCCCTGCAGTAAAAGAGGCTGATTTAGGGTCCGCGCCCCCCAATCAATCCTTGCCATCATCTCTTGCACTGGAGACAAAAGTGAAGGGGCTTCCTGCACACAGGAGCAAATGAGGGCACAGACCCATTAATGATATGGGGTGCAGACTGAGCAGCTCGCCAGAGCTAAGTGGCTTCTGTGCGTGTAAATTTGAAAGGCATATGGACAGCCCAGTACCAGCTTGCAGCTTGCTACTTCTAGGCCACCCATGAAACCTTTAAAAATCCCAGCACCTGGGCAGGTACCTAGATTGTCGTGCCAAGATTGCTGCCCTCTGGTCAGCCCCTGCCTCAGTGAGACTGCCCTGTTCCTGTTGCTGCCTGACAGAAGGAGAACACAATACTTACTGTTGAATATTGGGGTTATACAATTTGTGAATGCTCAAATTAACCAAAAATAGATAATTCAATAAGTAACATCTTTGAGGTGGGTTCACCATTCTTGCAGCTGATTCACCGTTTTTATCTTAATAAATGGCTTGAATGTCTGGCATGTTACTGTTTAACACACGGCGAACATGTTAATTGCATGATAAAACTAACATCTGCCAAAGGCCTAGATAGGCTGCTTCTGACTATGGATTTACAGGGCTTCTTTTAATAGACCTCATTCTAGAATAGCCTACAATTCTGGCTCACTGTTAATTACTTTCATGCATAGCAGCTAAGCTTCCATTTAATGAAACATAATAAAAGTCTGTAAAGCAACATTTACTGGCCCTAACTAACAGTAATCTGACCCTAAGCAATATAGGTGTTTCTACATCTTTTCTTCTTCATAATAAAACTTTTTTTTTGCTTAATAACATTCTCACTGCTACCAACTTTGAATCTTTATGTAACATTATAATCACAATACTAAAAAGAAAAAAAAAACCTGAAAAGGGATAATCTGTAGTTAAAGGACAAATTGCATGCTGTCTTAATCTGAGTAAACATGCTCAAAGAAAAAAAAAGGAAAACAGAGAGAATGCTTACCAGCCTTCTGATATGTGGGTGAACACCAGCAAATAGTTCGTAAAATTAGGTATGGTGTATGCGCATACACTGCACAAGATTTCACAAGTCAAGTGCATATATTTTGGAGAATGGGTCTGTCCTAAATTACTGCATTTTACATAAACTTTAAAATCTCATTCTGTCTACTGCTTCAGCTATGCATGCACATGCATGTGCGCTCACACACATGCACACGCACACATACTGAAGCAATTCTTTAATACTCACTTTCAAATGTTCTTTCCTTCTCCAGTCTAAGAACTTAACAGGCTAGATCCTAATCTCTCTGTTGCTGGCCTCACAAAGCAAGCAGAAAACTGGCTTAACAGTGTGTGGGCCGGGAGCGACCCGAGCCCTTTTCACGCTGCACGCGGGCTGTGGCCAGCAGCCCGGGCACACCGGGGCGGAGAGGGAAGGCCTTCGAGCTGGAATTAGGCACGGACGCGTATCGGTAGTTTTAAAAGATTATTTACTTACACCGAGATGGCAGTGGTGTAGGCTGGAAAGCTTGCTTAAGTTGTGGTTACAGAGAGAAAAGAAAACAAACTCGAACCTGCAGGGCACGAGGGTACGTCGCATAGGGTTCCAGCAACGGGAAGATGAAAATACGAGGGTACGTCGCAAAGGGTTTTGGCGACGGGAAAGTAAACCTGCAGGACTCGAACCCGGGTAGAAGAGCTCTGGAGTCATCTGGCAAGGACTCACACGAAGTTTGCTAGGCTCCGTGGGTCCTTCTGCTACACGAAGTTTGCTAGGCTCCGTGGGTCCGGTTCGTTGCGCACAGGAATCTATCGGCGACGGGGAGAGGCTAGAGGTTGATCAGACCTCTGTTGCCTGCTTGAAATGCGCTGGGTCTGTAAGGATCCGCAGCGCTTAGAGATCTTCACACAGCGTGAAGTCTCCTCCTCCCTTGTTCGTGGAGTCCTCCAACTTGGGCGGAAACCACTCAAGCCTCTTATACGGCTAGCAAGCCAATCACTAGCCGCCACGTGTGAATAATTTAGAACTGGCCAATAATGGGACTCGAATTAGCATACAAATGGCGGGAACTCTTTGCAACGAGCATTTCTGTGCTGCAACAAAGAAATGCACCCTGCAAAGAAAGCTTCAAATTGGCGGGAAATTCTCCCTTGCACCGGGGTTCTCCTTTGCAGCAGAAAACTCCGCCGTGCAAAGAAGCTGCAATTTAGCGGGGACAATTTAGCAGTGCCGAAGCACACACAAACAAAAATCATGCCCTTTGGGTTGTGACAAACAGGTTGACTGGAGGTTGCTCAGGAGTAGAATAGTCCATAAATGGAGGTAGAGCAATTTAAGATCCATTTACATCATAACAGAAGTAAGTCCTCACACTGAGTGACTCAAACATGCCTCACCCATGCTTCACCTGATGTTCTCCATGAGGCCTCTCAGGCACACTGTAGACTGAGAGCTTAGAAGCATTTAGAGAAGGGCAAGCCCAGAGTGGCCTCACTGACATATGTCTGGATTTGAAACATGCTTGAAGATGTGGGTTGGTAGAGCTAGGTGATGAGTGCTCAACCCCATCCTTGCCAAGACCTGCAAGCCGATATTGGCGACCAGGGTGGACGGCTGGAGACCCTCTGGGTTAAAATCTGTGGGGAACACAGCACAGGGGACACAATGGTGGGAGTCTATTACAGACCTCCCACTCAAAGTCCTGAGCTTGACCAGGAGTTTGCCCAGGAACTGGCTGAGGCAGCTTGCTCCAGGACCATGGTTGTCATGGGTGACTTCAATTACCCAGACATCTCGTGGGAGGATCGCTCAGCAAAATCTGAGCGGCCGCAGAGCTTCCTCTCGTGCGTGGATGACCTCTACCTGACTCAAGAAGTCTATGGGCCAACGAGAGGCAAAGCGCTGCTCGACCTGGTACTGGCTACTGGGGATGACCTAGTCGGCGACCTAGTGATCGATGGGAAGCTGGGTGACAATCGATGGGAAGGTGGGTGACAGCGACCACGAGCTGATCACCTTCACCATCCGCCGAAAAGCTGGCAAGTCGGTCAGCAACACGCAAGTCTTTGACTTCAGAAAAGCCGACTTTGACAAGCTCAGGAGGCTTGTCAGTGAGGCCCTAAGGGACCGTGACCACAGGGAGAGTGGAGTTCATGAGGAGTGGTTGCTCCTCAAGGGAGCGATCCTCAATGCACAAACTAAGTCTATTCCATCTCGGAGGAAAGGCAGCAAGAGGGCACAGCAGCCCC
>NW_005842253.1:1278028-1285195 GCF_000455745.1 Alligator sinensis
GGTTATTTTGCCCCAAGTGGCACAATTTGCTCCACAACAAAGTGCATGTCCAAGCATGTGCTCTGAGGCAAAAAGCCCCGGCTCAAATTTGCACTGCTTCTATTTGAGCTGCTGCAGGCACAAGTGCTTGCATGTGTGCATGCGCCCACCCACATTAACCTGCCACATGTAGCATGGGCATTCCCCGGGGACAAGTAGCAACAACACAAGGTGTGCCCTTGTTACTTGTCCGTGGGGCTAGTAAAGCGACCAAAACGCTGGCTTGCATCCATAGATGCTTCTCAAGCAAATCCCGGGACGTCATTCTCCCCCTGTACTCGGCCTTAGTGAGGCCGCAGCTGGAGTACTGTGTCCAGTTTTGGGCTCCACAATTCAAAAAGGAAGTGGAGAAGCTTGAGAGAGTCCAGAGAAGAGCCACGCGCATGATCAGAGGTCAGGGAAACAGACCCTACGATGACAGGCTGAGAGCCCTGGGGCTCTTTAGCCTGAAAAAGCGCAGGCTCAGGGGTGATCTGATGGCCACCTACAAGTTTATCAGGGGTGACCACCAGCATCTGGGGGAACGTTTGTTCACCAGAGCGCCCCAAGGGATGACGAGGTCGAATGGTCACAAACTACTTCAAGATCGTTTCAGGCTGGACATAAGGAAGAATTTCTTTACTGTCCGAGCCCCCAAGGTCTGGAACAGCCTGCCACCGGAGGTGGTTCAAGTGCCTTCATTGAACACCTTCAAGATGAAACTGGATGCTTATCTTGCTGGGATCCTATGACCCCAGCTGACTTCCTGCCCTTTGCGCGGGGGGCTGGACTCGATGATCTTCCGAGGTCCCTTCCAGCCCTGATGTCTATGAAATCTATGAAATCTACAACAGTGCAGACTAGTCCTGAGTGGAAGGGGCACACCAGTAGCATGGTCACTAGTAAGCGATTACATCCAGATAGCAGGAGCTAAATTTCATTTCCCTTTATGTGCTTAAATGAAACACAGGCAGTCACGCAGCTGTTTTTTGGCACTTACATAAAAAATGGAATTCTGTCCCAGTATGCAAGTGTGAATACATCCACTCAGTATGGCCATTATGTGCCTGGGCAGCTGCACAGCAAAATTGGATTCCTTGGTACATACCAAAGGCTGGGTAAGTTGCAGCATTTCAGCCAGTCAAAAGCCCATGGCCAGGTTAGATCTCAGATGAGGAGGAAGGGGGCTGTCCCACCTTTTAGACAAATAGCATAGTGCAGGGCTGCCCAAATGGCAGCATGAGGGCCACATCTAGCCTGTGATGGATTAATGTGAGACTTGTGTGCTTCTGCCCAGCCACCAAACATGGAGCAAGGGGAGGTTGAGTTGCTCACACAGAAGCAACTGGGGATCAGGTTCTCTCCCACATGGTGGTGCCAGGGATGTAGAGGAAGTGGGCTACTGCAGCAATCGTAGCATGGGTGGAAGGGGGCTGGCCAGACTAGAAGCAGCAGCAGGGGAACCCTTGTGGCAGGGTGTGGAGAAGCTCCCAGGGGAGTGGCTAGTGGGGCTAATGCTGCTTGCACAGTGGAGGTTCGAAAAGCCTGCACAGCATCTGGCCTCCAAGTTGCATGGCCTGGAAGCCCACAACTCATGCAATGTACAGTCAGTCCCCAGATGCTTTGAAATTGGGCAGCCCTGGCTCAATGGTTAGGGCACGTAGTGCATAGTCCCCCTTCACCCAGAAAGGGCTTGAACCTGAACTTTCTACTTTCTGGCAAAGTATATTAATCATCAAGCCGTGGGTTAGCCATTTCTCAAGACCCTCTCTAATCTTGAAGCTGATCTACTAGGCTGTCAGGAGAGGGAAATCTGAGGCAAAAGGAGAAAGAGAACAAGCTAGAGAGTGTATGACACCGTGAGATGAATGGAGCCCTGAATGCTAGGTTGGGTCCCTGATTCCAACAGGGCAAAAACTCCACCACAGTTGTCCATTGTATCCACTGAATATTAAATAATGCAACAAGTCAGATTCAGAAGGAGTGCCAGAGAGGAGCCTGGGCAATGCCTACTGTGTGGCCTGGTAGTTAAAGTACTGTGCTGGGAAGTGAGATGTACAGATTCAAACCTCCTCTAGGCAAGGGGAGCTTAGATCCAAGATCTCCTACTCCATAAGCAAATGCCCTAACAACTAGGCTATTGGATTAAAACATTGGAGGGCTCTCTTCTTCCTGCTTAATTCCATGCAGGGCAAAATAGAACCCCAACTGTGCATAAGTGCCAGGCACTACCAAGCTGCATACATGTCATTTAGGCATGTAAAATTAAATAGGATTTAACTAAAGTTATGATTATTACTTTTAAATAACTGTATTAACTGCTGATTAAAATTAAAATTGTAATCTTGGGCTTATTTTTGTTATTATTCCATAGTAATAAGTGCAACAATATTTGGACTATGGCTCACAAAGCAAAATAACCATCTGTGTTCTTTGCACAGTACAATATCTGACAACCCCATCCATTTTTTGAAAGCACACTAATCTGTTTTGGCTTTTTAATGTAGCAAAATAATCATCCTAATTTTTTTTCTTCAGATATTGTATTTATATAGGAAGCTTATATTATATACTGTCATGGACCCAGAGGGACAGCCTTCTATCTCCAGCTCCCTCTTTGCAAAAATGAAATTTATTTCCTACCTATGGGGACTTTTTACCATCTTATACCATCTACACTTTTCCCAGAGTCTGACAAAGGGACTTTGATCCCGAAACCTTGCCGAAAAGGACAATTTTCTTACCATTTTCCAGTTGGTCTAATAAAAGGTATCATTTTGGAACCAAGAGTTCTAGTTTTTTGTACATTAAATTACTTTTGCTCATTTGCAAACAGATTTAGATTATCTGTACTTCTATATTCCAGATTTCCTTTTTCTGACCATTCTAGCAGGTTTAGGCACAATAAATGCAGGTAGTTGTACTAATACTTCATTATTGATACTTTCCTCTGTATTCAGTGCCAGGGCATGTTATTGCTAGAGCATGTGTATTTTATATGTAGATGTACAAGAAAATCCTGGCTCTTTGTGATCACTGAGCCCACATGGCATTTTTACTTCAGTGGCTCTTGTCTTTTTCTCTTTCATTTTTGATGATTTTTTTTTTTATAATTTCAACTATCACTCCTATATTGGTTCCCAGACCTCTCTCTCAACCTTAAATCCCTCCCGATATTTATTTGATTTCTATGCTACCTCCCCCGAAAAAGCTCAGGAACACTTACAATAAAACCAAGACACATAATTGAAAACAGATAAAATATTTAAATTAATTAGTAAACGATAAAACAATCTCTCATGTGTTCACCACTGCATTCCATCTCCTCCGTTAAATAATATATAGGTATTTTTAAGGAGCATAGTCCCCTATGCATCAGGACATTAGCTAACTGCTGACTGCGGAAGGTTAGAGATATTTATCCTATGCATAAGTTATTCCATAACTGTCCATTACAGGTTTCCTTGGATCTTTTCAAAGCATCTGGTAGTGGTCACTGTCAGAGACAGAACCACAAAGCATTAGTCTGATTCTTTTTTCTTACTGAATCTGTTTCCTTTCCTTTGCCCCTCTTATCTCTATTGCATCTACTATCGTTTCCTTCTCTCAGGCTCACAATCCAAGTGTAATCTTCCTTCACTACATCCAGTTTCTTATAAAGGCCTATTATTGCTTCCTTTTAAATATCCCCACAATCTATCCTTTCCTTCTTGTTCCCTTTACCAAACTCCAGTATGTAGTAATTTTTCATCTTGACTAATACACCTAACCAGGTCTCCCCTAGAGTCTATCCGAATTGCCTCAGCTAGGACATCTTCCTTTTCTCTTGCTCCAGTCATAGTAAATGTGCCCCACATCTCTCTTTATCTCTTAACACATAAAATCCAAATCCCCCCCTTCAAGACTATAAAGCATATCTTTTAAAAAAGAAAATAAAAGTTAATTTCCTTTTGTGTTTACATTTCAGGATTTGATGTCTAATTTTTTCTTTGATACAAAAGTTGATTGCACAGCTTGCACACAAAACTACAGAGGGAATGAATAGCTCCAGCACATTTTTCAAATAAGTTAATTACATGTTAAAGTAATGTACATAAGTAATTATCATACATACCTAGAGTAACTGATTCTGCATTTCCATTCCCAGCGTTTCGGAGAAAGCAGAGAATGGACTGGAGTCCCTTCTGTACAATATCTTTAGGTGGAAACTCCAGGGGACAATGCCTTAGATTCAAGGCTTTCAATGAGGTTAAGTTACCTGCGGAAAGTATAATTTTTAAAACTTCTGGAAGAATGGTCAGTCTGCAACTTCAAGGACTTAAATTGTAGCTATTAGAAATATTGATAAGAAGTACCTTTCTATCATGCTCATAATGAATGCAGGTGTTGATTGCCTACTGTTTAAATTTATTTAGCCATGTCTAACGATTTTTAACCTGCTGGTTGAAGAGGTAGTAACTTACAATTTATTTTATGTCTTTGTAACTGTAAAAACTCTAAAAATAGCTAATGTTATTACAAATACCATTTTATGAAATTTACCAGTGAACACAAGAAAAATTCTGAAGCCCAAAAATTTCTGCTTCAAAAAAAAATTAGGTGCCCTTACAGAACCCCCTATTATTCAAGCAGTATCTAGCCAAACACAGCTCACATTTGGATTTACTAAGACCTACATATACCAATGAAAGACTTCAAACACACTTCCATAGTTCCCACTAGACACATATAAAGAACAGATATAAACACATAAAAACTAATATAATCAATATAATAACTTACATAAAATATTTTATTCTAATCAAAACGTTCACTTTCCTATTTGCAATGTCTGTTTTTATATTTATTGCTGTTTTGATATAATAGTTTTGCATCAATTTCCCCCCACAAGATAAATAGGTACTCCATCATTTTTGCTTTTACTGCTCCTTCCTATTTCCCACTATTGCTCTTATTTCCTGTTCCCTTGACTGTTATTTTCCCTCACCCTGCTTTTTTCAGTATTTGTTTTCCATGTGTTCCCAATGTTTATTTTTTTAAACATATCTTGCTAAAACTATGGTCCACACTGTTCAAACTAATTTTTAAATTGTCTGATTCTCAGTTCTTAACTTGGGGACTTTCTCACATTGCCCTAAAAATGGTGTGCATGATCAAAGTTAGTTCACCACAAAGGTAAGCTATTTTTATATTGGTCTGAGGTTAACCCAATCTAGCAGGGGTTAGCCCAGTTTAGTGAACACCTGCACATGTTGACAGCACAGCCCCGGGGCTAGAAGAGCACAGGTAGTCATCATAGTCCCAGGGCTGTGCTGTTTTAACTCCCCTGACCCTGACTGGGCAATTTCCACCTCCCCCAGACTGGGTAGCTCCACCATGGACCTATCAACCCCCACCAGCAACCCCTCCTGCCCGCCACTTACCCAACTGGCTACGCCTGCTTCCTACAAGCAGCAAATGCTTGCACATGCTGGGTCCACCCCAGATTTAGGCTGCTTAGTGTACACTAAACAAGCATCTTAGTGCAGACTGCTGGCTCGCATCTTAGAGCTACTAAGAATGACTAGGTAGCTAAATTGCCACAGGGAGGAAAGGAAACTTGAGAGTTTGGGGGTCTGTTTGGTTGAAAAGACTTTAGGAGAAATGTTGGGCCTGTGGACTGTCAATAACAAAATTATCACCGACTTCAATAAGGTCATGCTTTCCTTCTTTCTAAAAAGTCTCTTCAAGAAATAGCTTTGGAGAGAAAAGTTAGAAAGATTTTGTTTTGTTTAAACTCTTTGAGGTATCTCTTTGAGCCAAAGGGAGACCCTACATTTTGTTTCCAGCCTGGTTCAAGGGATTTAGTTTACTGTAAACAAAAACAGAACCAAGACACTACATTTAATTCTGAAAGCCCATCACAGGTTTTAATCTACACTAAGAGGAGTAAGTTTAAAAACTTGGTTATGGCCTATTATGAAAAAGGAAACACTGATAGTCAAAGCAAGAAACTGGACTTTGCAGGATAGAATGGAAATTCAGAGAGAACAGATCCACACTGCTGCCTTTGTTTAAGGCCCATAACAGATTTCCCAGATACCTGGAAAACTCTTTGTACTCCTCATGAAAGAAATACTTGGGAGCCTGTGTTAGTAGGGTGTTCAAAAAGAAAGATTTCAAAATACTAGCTAGATGTAAATCAACACAATGACATCTGCCTGAGTTTGCGGAGAACCTAAAACAATTTTTAAGAGCAATATTCACCCCTTGCAGAGTGCAAACATGAAGCCTTTACACCTATAAAGTTTCACTTATGATCTATTTTCAGTGGCAAATAGTATAGATTTTGTTCAGGCTCTTTAAACTGTAATCATATTTGTTCTATCAACAGATGTGAAATACACCAGTTCTACAGAATTGCATATAAAGCTTGGCAATGACAATCAAATGTTAACAATTTCCCTGTTATCAAAACTCATAAGAAAAGAAAAAAGGCAGGCAGAGTGGCACCTTATACACTAACTCATTCAGACAGGCATGAGCTTTCGGGGTACCTATACATATGCTCCAACATGTTCTAATTAGAACGTGTCAGAGCAGACTTGATTAACAGTCTGCTTTTGCAGTTCTAATTGCTTTAATTAGCAGGTTCTAGCATCACCACAGTATCATGTGTGTAAGCTCCTATGGGTTTAAAAATGGCTGCTGGGGCGCTTTAACAAAAGCTCGTCGAATGAACTTTAGTTAAAGCACTCCATGGCCACTTTTGAAATTGTGGATGCTTAATACATATGGTGCTGCAGTGTTTAAATTAGAGCTGTTCTCCGGGAACTGGGTTAATTAAAAATGCCGCCCCCCCCCACTCCTGAGCACGGGTATAGGTGCCCTTGTTGACTAGAGCCATCTGACAAAGAAGGCTGTAGCCTGTGAAAGCTCATGCTTCTCTGAATAAGTCAGTTTCAAAGGTGTCACTCTGCCAGCCTTCTGCCTAACTTCCAACACATCTAACTACCTCTTTCAAAAGGAAGAGACAGACAATCACAATATACATTGAGTGACACCTCAATTTTTCAAGTGAGTTCTGTAAATGGAACTTTATCCAGTATCCCAGAATATCCTAGAGCTTTATCCAGAGGCTCAGAAGACCCCATCTACAGGGGTTCAGCA
>NW_005842253.1:1285226-1306736 GCF_000455745.1 Alligator sinensis
GGTACAGATATCCTACTGACCTTCCTCAGTCTCCTAGTTTTTGAGTAAGCAACAGTATATGAAGCATACGATAACCACCTATAGAAAAGAAGACTGTGTCAGGGTTCAGTTATCGGTACCCTGGTGTCCTGTTTCTGTCTGTGAGATATGGAAACAGTTGCAAAATATGCAATGTGATCTCCAGGGATCAGCTCTACTCCCACCCAGCTCTACCACCCACTAGGCCTGGCTTTAAAAAAAAAAGTAATCTGAAGAAATATTTTCTGTTGTAAGTGCATATGGAAAACAAAATTATATTTTTGTCCAATTCATTTATAACAGTGGAGTTTTTTACATGGATTTAAAACAAACAGTAGCTTTAAAAACTGCCATGTGATCTCTTATCAAAAAGGAAAATATACTCAATTCCTAAAAGAAATTAGTTATGATAAAACAAACATTTTGGAATTACCTATTCTATTGATCTCAGATTAATATATACTTATTTTTTTTAGTTACAGAAGTACAATATGGAAAATGAGATCTTTATTCTAGTCAAGCAGAACCGGTACCTCACACTGTTTTGAGAGAATGGCATGTAAAAAATTCATTCACAGCTTGACTAAACATCAATTTAATTGTTCTTGATTTGTAAAGGTAGAGTACTTAATATTCTGAGTGAGTTTATGCTTTACTCATTACAGTATTGAGTAATATATTTGCTCTTTTAAAATGTTTTCAGCAAAACCGACAAATACATTACTAATACCATAGCTATTTGATTTTAAAGTACTAATAATTAAAAGTTGAAAGGAATGTTGTAAAACAAATTTTGCAACGTGATTAATGACTGTACCTGACATCAATTTTCTAGGAAATGCCAGTCACAGCAATGTTGAAAATCAATCACACACAGGAAAGAAAAAAATGTAGGAAAGCAAGCATACAAACAACAGGACAAAAAAGGGCACTGGACTAATCACTGGGATTGAGGTTGGGGGATTAGAGGGAATTCCTCCTGTCAGACTTCAGGTTGTAGTGAATTATTCATACTCCTCCATGCCAAGTAGATTGTACATACAAGTTCTACAGAGCAAGCCTTACCAGAACCTCTAGCACAACATCTTGGCTTCCCTACATTTGGTTGCAAATGGGCCCACAAAGGAAGAAGCAGGATACAATATTTTTTTTCAACTGTAAGATTTTAATATATCAGGTCATCATCATATCTCTAGTCTTTTGAGGGCTAGTCCTGGGGTCATGTTTGTATTCTTTCAACAACTATCTTAAATTTTAAACAATGTGCTGATACAGACCAGGTTAAGTGGTGGGAAGCCACTGACATCAACAAAAAATGAACTGACTTACACCAGGATTTATAGAATTTATACTGAAATGATACAAAATTAGAAAATATATAAAGGTGAATACTTTATTACCACCTTTATTAGGCAGCTCTGAAATAGTGCCATAGGTGTTCATGGCACTTTACAGAGAATTCCCTGCCTTAAAGACTTTGTAATTTGAAATAAGATTTTTTTTTTTAAGGGAAAATTTTTCATGTCCCAAGTCAAATCAGCCAAATCAATTCCAAATTTGTGCGAGTTATTCAAGAATCATATGCGGCCCTGCTACCAGCAAACATCCTGCACCCCAGCATGGGGCTTCAGATACTTCCATATCCTTTGGTGGGCATCCTACATGTGGGACCAAGACCAGAGGCTTGGGGTTTGGATGCCCCCAAGTTTCACTTGCCCTCAGCCATATGGCCCGCAGGAGCAAGCTAGGGAGGAGTCTCCCATTTCCATAAAGTCAATGTATAGCCAAAATCTTCCCACTGGAAGTCAAATTGGGAGACTAACTATGCATTACCTCAGTCAGGGTAATGCCCCCTGCCACGTTCGTGGTTTTCCCCTGCCAGTAGGAAAACCACCTTGGTGTTCACAGTAAGCACTATAAAAAAGGGAAAAACACACCTTGCTTTCCTACCCTTTTACACTGAGGGCTAGTTACTAGGTTGAGATATTTTAAATAAAACACGTAAGGAAACAACATAGAATTAGTACCATTAGGTCTAATAAAGGGAGGAAGTACTGAGGAGAAATTTGAAGAGTAATCAGCTGACACAGTAGATCAAAGATTGTTTCAGGTATGTAAGTTGGTGTGAAGAAAGGTCTGAAGAGGGTAGAAGGAGAAAGCTGTTATTGGTGTTAAGTAGTACATTATTCAGTAAGCAGCTGAACTGAAATCAGTGGAAGTACTGATAGAATGAATAAGATTTTACTCAAACTGAGAAAGTCTAAAAGTATCAGTTTGCAATTCAGCATAGCCCATGCTAGCCTACTGTGCATGCTCAGTAGGCCTCAGCTCCAGCCAGGCAACTGCATGGAGAAGCAGAATTTCCAAGGCACATGCTCCCGCCTATCAAATCCCCAAATTTGAGTCCAGCATAAATCACAACCGTTGATAGGAGGCAGGGGAACTCCTACGTTCCTTGTTAGGACACTTCCCAGTGAGTGGGAGATCCAGGTTCTAGACCCACCTCATCCAGAAGGCATTTGAACCTGTATTTGCTGTTTATTAGCAAAGTGCTCTAACCACTAGGTCACAAGCTAGCTATTGCTCAAATCCCTCATCACCACCCCTCACCCCTTGAAGCTGACCCACTAGATAGCCAAAAGAGGGAGATATGGGATACCAGGAGCAGTACAAGCCAGAAGGTGCATGACTCTGTTAGACTGATACAGCCTTAAAAGGGAAAAGACCCTAAGTTAAGTTCTAGCTTGGCTTCTACTCCCAATAGGGTAGAAACTTTCCCAGTGCAATTTATCCAATATGCCTTGTATATTATATGCAAGTGCCCTAACTACTGAGCTAAAAGGTGGGAGGCCCTATCTCTTCTGCATCCTCTTTACTTCTGGCAGGAATGGATTCAAGGTAGTTCTATGCCCTCTGGAAGGAGACAAAATCTGAAACCATAAGTGCCCCCAAACTGCAGTTACAGAGCTAGATATGTACAATACAGGCACATAAAATGAAACAGGATTTGGCCCTAGAGGAGTACTGAATGCATTTATGGCTGTCGGTGAGACACTAAAAAATGAAGGTGAAGTTAAACATTAGACCAGACTAAATCTGTGGAATGTTAAGCAGTGTTAAAGTTAGAATGTGCTGTGAGCAGTCGCATGTTAAGGGTCAATACTGTTTCTTGCCTCCACAGCTCTGACTTGTTACTAGGAGTCAGGACACCTGGACTCTCTCTGCTCTGGTGGTACAGACTGGGAGAAGTGTATGCTGGGATACTGGAGAATTGAAAATTGCTCATTTTCTCTCCATGGAGCAGACTGAACTTAACCCAACAAAAACAAGGTAGCACAGCCTAGAGTTAACCCTTGCCTGAATTGGAATAACTTCGAGACACTCTGAGGGCACTTAGCATGAGTTAATAAGCTTTAATGTATGGACACTTGTGTTTAAATGCCCTTAGCATGGTGTATGTAGAATGTATAATTTTACCCTGAAATTAAGAAGGAAGGTGATGGACAGCTAGTGACGAGATTTGAATCAAATCACTTCTATTTTCAAATTGTGGGCAAGAAAAAAAAAATTGGCAGCTGTCGTCTTGATAGGTATGGAAATTAGTCAGCAAGTGCATCACATGCTGCACATTCAGTGATCGTTTACATATACTCCAAGGTAAAAATGGAATACTTGATAGCAGTATGATAAAAACTTTTCAGAATGAGAAACAAGGGATATCTTGTAATTCTTTCAAAGGACCTAGACCAAGGGTCTTAAACATCTTGAAGGCTGGGCATGTTGACAAGTTACCATGTGGTAAATGAGGGCAGGGATTTACAGTGCATCAGTTAATCTGCAGTAACTGGTCATGTGCATTCTCTTACTTCAGGGAAGGTCAAAGATATGGCCTATGGGCCTCAGCCAGCCCACAAATCCCTATCATTTCACCTGCAGTGCTGCCTGTGGATCTCCAACTGGTGTGCCACATGCAACACACACTAGTTCTGGCCCCATGCACTGCATGCAAAGCCCATCTGGCACAGGCTGCACACAGCATGAGGCCATTGTGGGGGCATGCACTACGTGAGGCACCCACACCAGACTGGCCCTGCAGGCTGGATCTAGGCCCATAGACCAGCCACCCATGCTGGATCCCGTGTGCAGGGTTAGGCTGGCAGATATGCTGCATACGGCACATGCTCCAAACCAGCTCCATGTGCCACGTGCCCCAAAGGCTGAAACTGGTGCTCTCTGCACAGTGAGCGTATAGGGCCTACCTGGGGCACATGCTGCATATGGCACCTGCACCGGCCTGATCTTTTGTGCTGGATCCAGGGCTGGTCCAGACTGGGTCCACAGAGCAGTCTGCATGCCAAATCCAGTAGGAGTTCAGTCTGGCATGGATGCCACATGCACCACGCATCCCAGACTGGCCACATTCAGGGCCAGGGCTAAGGCCAGTGAGTGCTGCACATGTTGCATAGGTCTGGAGCTGCAATTGCAGCATGTGTACCAGCTCCAACCCCATGCATGTGGCGGATCCAGGGCACATGTTGTATGGGGCACCTGCACTGGACCAGCCCTGTCAGCTCAACCCATGATATGGGGCTGGCCTGAGGAACCTGCTTTGGCCTGCAGACTAGCCCTGTGCCAGTGACAGCCTGTGGGGCCAAATGAGTTTGCCATCCCTGCCTTACCTCATGGATAACTAAAGCTATATTACCTAAAATATGTTACCTTTTTCATTGTGGGTGTACGAGTACCCTGGGATTGCTGGGAATGAGAATTCAACCCACTGTAACTCCAGAAGGAAGGTGCCTACAAGTACTGTACAGTTTCAGAGAGTAAGATGTCACCTATTGAATCACCACCATCACTTCCAAAAGAATATGGAGATGCTACAGAAGTGTCCTTTCCAAGTAATTACACTAGGATTAAACCTGTTTTGCTTTTAAGTTCACAACCTAAAGGTATAGAATGGCCCACTTCTTGTAGAAACGAAACCCTCGAAGGAGGTATTATAACACACAAAGCATGCCCACAAAAAACAGTTGAGGAAAGACTTGGCACAGAGGAAGTGTTGTATGAATATTGCCTCCTACTACTATATAAGCACAAACGACTGAATTGTTCCCAGTCTCATTTACATGCTCAAGTTAACTATTTTTGAGAACTAGACACACTGGGTGCATCTACATGTGATGCTACGTCACCATAACAACACTCTACGGCGATGTAGCATCAGCAAGCACAAACCATGACGCTGCTGCTATGTCACCATAGCAATGCACTCCCTCGCTATAGCACGTTGCTAGGGCGACGTAGCGGCTAAAAATACCCGTTCTCCACCAGCACAGCTCAGTAATGGCTATTTACTTCATAAAGTACTAAATGGTGGTGCAGTAACAACAGTGTTGTAGGGGCACGTGTAGATGTACTCACTGTGGACATCTGCCTGATGTTGCAATTAGATTAATACTTTATATGTTCTTGTGTGAAAGAGAATGTGCAAAAGGTTATGAGAATATTCAAGATGAATACAAATATCCATCCAGCAGGAAAAAAGGCACCTTTGCTGATCATAGTTCCCCAGAGGTTGGCTACGTTCTGTTGTCAGACCCACAGTATAGACAATCTTATTTAGGCATTATCAATTCCTCATCCATATTTGTGAAGAAATGCCTCCATTATAAAAGATGTATAGCTGTTAGAAGAGACTCTACCATATCAAACTAGTGGGCAATTAGAATGTCACAGTGAAAAGCTTTATAAAGAATTATATTTCTAGACCACAGCTGCCTACCACCTAGCAGACAAGTCTTCAATGCTGTACTGTAATTACAATGGATACTACAGATTATTAGACTATAACATATAAGCAAATTTTCAATCCCATATACATATCATGATATAGAATTTACAAGAGTGTATGCAATTAAAATTATATAATATTTAAAGTACGTGGACTAAATGCTATGTAGTGAAATCACTGCTTCTGGTTTTGTGAAAATATACCTCAAATGTTAGCATTTCTTGTTGTCAGACAAGCAAGCATTCCTGATATTCAAGTAACCACACACTGCTTACTTTCAATACCGCATTGAGTAACAGTAATATTGTAGTTCAGTGAATACAAACCATTGCCTAAATCTCACATTCTAAAAACAATGTTAAGTAAGCTACAATTATTGATATTCCTTTCCCTATAGTCACAACTTTCAGTTCAGAAAATTACTTCGAGGAAGTATAAAATGGAATGTAGAAGTGAAACAGCAACGTTGTCATCAAAAAGAAATAACTTTGAAAATGCAATTTTAAATAACTGTTTGAGATTCCACTTACATCTAAAATTATTTAGTAGTAAGTTAAATCTATTTTTGAACAGAAATGAGAAGAATGATTCATGAGAATTGTAATCTTCGGTACTGGAAGAATAAAATCTATTTTTTATCTTGTTAGACCACTAACTTGATGATGCTTGTCTCTATAAATACGCAGGAGACTCATAGACGTATGAAATTTAGAAATGGAAAACACTGATTAGATCATTTAATCTACCTCTGTGCCAAGGGAAGATGAAAGTAGAAAGAAATGTTAAGAATGGCCTACTGAATATGCATATATCCAAAAAAGGGAAGACTCAATGATGCACAGATACTGAGGTGGAACAGGGAGGACTAGGGGAACAAGAAAATTGGGTTCTTAATCACTGCACTGCTCACTCTTTATTTCGATACAGTGCTTATTAAAATTATATGTCATCACCAGAAGTGCCAATTTGCTAGTATAGAAATATAATTTTAGACAAAATTATATTTCTTAAACCTACTTAAAAGGTTGAGAAACACTGCTTTACCCCATGTCATGTAGCAGACCACTTGAAGATTTTTGAATGGAACATAGTTCCAGCAAGGTACTCCTCCCAGTATATCATATTACCTTATACTGTTTTATGTATACAGTAATATAATATAATATAGCTGGCATTGTTTTACAGAAGGCAAGGTATATATACATTGGCTCTGCAACAAGGATCCTGGAAAAAATAACTCCAGCTTCAGACTTTGGTCCCCCAAAGCCCTCACACTTGGGCTAGGGGACTGGCAGCTCTGAGAACCACAATGGGAGCTTGGGCTTTCAGGCTTCTTGGCTGCCCATTCCATGTTGCCACTGTCCCCAGAAATGGCTCAGACAGTCCCCAGGATTTTAGGGAAACTCATTCTGTTCCATTAAAGAAATAGAATTTTGGGGATAGGTTGACGTATCCAAAACCTTTTTAAAATATCCACAGAAATCCAGCCTTTGTCCTAAACTGAAGTATTTTTAACTTCAGACTTTCCATAGAAAAATCTGTTTTCATCAGCTGTAGTAGTAGGTTCTATAATGTGGATGCTCAAAAACAGCAGTCAGCAACGTACACCCTATGGGCTGAATCTGGCCTACAGATGGGGGCTTTGGCAGTACTCACTTTCCCCCCCTGTGCCACTTGGAGGGGCTAGGGGGGGAGTGCCAGTGGTGACTGGGCCCTAAAACCTGCCTTTCTACTTTCCTCTGACCCAAGCTGGGTCACTCCAGTCCTTAGTGTAAAAAGGTTGTCAACTGCTTCTCTAAGATGTTCTTGTGATCCTTGACATGTATTCTTGCTTGAACAGTCTGCCAATCCCTCCTGTATTGGGGATGATGGAGAAATATATTTGTGAACATTTTCCTTCCTATCAATGAATATGATCCAGACTTAGAGTTTAGGCTGCTACTTACTGGTGCGTTGCTTTCATGAAGCAATTGCCTTTTACTATAAAGCACATATTCACTACAAAATGGGCAGCAGCTTGTGTTGGTTACATTTAGACATTTTAGTACATACCAATATTGATTCTGACTACAGCATTAAATGTTAAAAGCCAAAGTAACAGAAAATTGCTAGGACTTTTTTTGAAGTATAGGCTTCTGTAAAAGAAGTAAGTACTTGCCAAGCTCCACAGGCAATCTTTTTATAGGATTTCCTTCTAAAAGTAAAGTTGTCAACTGCCTGTTAAGAAAACAGAACACAGTAACAATTGTAAAAGAAAAATTAACAGGAACAAGTTATAACACAAGTACAATTAAAAAGCAATCAGCATTATTAGGGGTGGGAATAGGGGCACCAGCCCCATGTGCCAATTTAGGAAGAGCACCAAGATCATCGGCCATCCCTGCAGGGGATGCAAAAGCAGCCTCATAACATTGCTGTTGCAGCAGGAGCAGTTGGTGAAAGGACTAGGGTGGCCACTGGCACATCCCCTTGGTGAGAGGCAGGCCCCTTCAGCCAATCAATGGTAAGGGATGGGGCTACCACCTCCTCAGCCAATCAGCAGTGAGGGGTGGGACTACGGCAAAAAGCCACCTCCCTCCCTCCCTGGCTGGGAGCCCTGCTCCTCCTAGCTGTGCACAGCCCTACCTCTAGGCACAGCCAACAGAATTGCAAGGATAAATGACTGACATATTTCCACCAGTGAACAGAAAAACAGGATTTTTTGCAGACATTACATGTAAACTGGTTTCAGTGATCAGAAACTGGTTTAAACCTGTAACAGAACAGAAGCTCAGTGCACATAAACCAGTTTGAAAATGGCTGAAACTGGTTTGAGATAAATCTGGTTGAATGTAGCATCAGACTTGACTGATTTGGGCCAAACCAGTTTATGCAATGTCTGTCCCAGGCCCCTTCCTGGTTTAAGTTAATTCAGAGTCCCCCAGCATCCTGGCATGTTCTCTGGGCTGGCCCCTCCCCTTTGCTCCCTGGCTGAAGCTCCAGCAGAGACTGTACAGCAGGGTCTGCCAGGCTTCCTCTTGCTCCCTCTCCTCCCCCTCCTCAAGCAGGGATCCCCTCTCCCCTCCGCCTTACACAGACACCTCTCAGCATTAGCTAGTATATCACATGCTGGCTACAGTCCATGCCATGGGAGATGGGACAAAGGCAGACAGGACTGTGTCAGCTTACGGCTTTTTGGAGCTAATCAACAGGTAGCTGGTAATGTCCCTCTGTTTCTTCCTTGGAAAAGCTATTTAAGAAGAGCTTGAACAAATGGAGAGAGACTGTTGTTTTCTTAATGGGCTGATAAATAGTGAGTTGGAGGTGATAAACACTGTGTTATCAACTCCCTGCTGGGCTGCTGGGGCCGAGGGCCCTGTCCTAATCAGAGTGTCCTGCTGGACCCTGACCATGCCCCCCCTCAGCTCAGCACTGTAGAAGAAAAGGGAAGATTGCTCTAGTGCCCCCTGGCTTCTAGCCTGAGCCACTGCAGGTATGTGCCAGCATTTCTTCAGTCAAGAGGGGATGTCTGTGTGCTTACAAACCAGTTTAGCCTAGCCAGTTTAGACTAACCTGCAAAGATTGAATCAATTCAGGCTCAGGCTTTTTGAATGTCTCTCCCTAGCCAAAGGGTTTAAAAATAGGATGGTTCGGTATAAAACAAGACAGATGGCCACTCTAGCATGAACACTGGCTGCTGCTGCTTTAATTATTATTGCTGGGGCTTATATCACTATTATCAAGTTTGATTAATAGCTTCCCTTACAAGATCCCATTTTCAGTTTATTACACTTAGCCAGTCCTTAACCATTTGGCCTAAAATTGTCCTTACAGAGCATATATCTCAGGCTAAATTCAACCAGAAGAGCTCAGTTATTTCAGAGACATTTGAAGAAATGAATTAGTCTTCAAACGGGGTGGCACTAAATTCCTAAAAGTTATGGAGGGATGCCTTGAGTCTAAAAAGGTTGTGAACCACTGGTTTAGAGAGGAGCTCACAAGGGCAGGACAAAACTGATTAGTCAAGAAACCCCGGAACTGGGACCTTTTAGGGATAGTGAATGCAAACATTTCCTAACTTGAGTGCTTGATTTTGTAATGCCAGTAAAAGTTTACAACATTTTTAAATGTAATATCTAGCTGGTATTTTTAATTACATGTATTTGTATAAACAAGGTATTAGATGGACTCTGCATTCAGAGATTTTCCCTTATAACATTAACATCAAGATAAAATCTGATACAGTTTCCAAGCAAAGAAGCTGCTACTTCTGCATTTTGATGAATGAAATGGATAAAACAAATTTATAATGTGAAAATTCAACAACGGGAAAACATGCTGAGTGGTTTCTAACACTACAGTTATTTCTCTCTCAAAAATCTTATTTAACATATATATTTTGTCAGCCACGTGGCTCTGGATTCATATTTTTTAAAGGTGATTCAATTCAACAGAGAAATGTTAAAAAAAACACAAAACACTTTTGCGTATTATTTTACTGAATTAGATTAAACTGAAGTTCAATTAAAGACAGTCAAGTACTCCTAGCGTATCTTTTTTCTTGTGATTATTCAATAAGGTCCTAATCTAAAATCCAGGGACAATGGAAAGGCTCTACTGGCATCAGTCAGCCTTGGGTCAGACCTCAAAATCAGACAGAGACCCTGCCAAAGTATCTGAACCTATGAGAAATTATTAGCTGCTATCAGAATCAACTATGTGGATACAGCTGGTTGCTTTATATCCCACGAAATGACAGACTTGGAATTTAGAATTTTTAGCCACATTTACCAAAATCTTTCTGTAGCTGTGGAAGACAGTCTCACTTCTGAAAATACAAATTATTAATTTCCCAATTTAACTTTAAAAGATAATCAAATAATAACCCTCTTGCAACAAGACACAGTGGTATTCAGTCTTATCTAATATCAGCATGACTCAGGTCTGTATTTCTATGCTTTTCGTGGTTTAAGGTAGAAGTTTAATCTTTTTATATGTAAATTTTTCAATGTTACTATGAAAAAAAGTCTTACTTATAGAGTCAAGGCAGAGCTCTCTTTTAAAATAAAGGCAACAAAGTCTTAAGAATTTCTTATAAGGTTTTGTGATAAAGCTGCAAAACAAATTAGTATGATTTTTAGTTTAAACTTTAATTGATTTCTAAGGTATTCTGTTCCTATGAGAGGAAAAAACTGAATTTCTCTCACATTTTCAGGCCACAATTTTACACTGAAGAAAGCCTACACATAAAAGCCTGAATATTTCCTTCCAATAAGAGTGCTGCTCATTGACTAAGGTTTATGCCATACAAACTACATCTAAAAACAGCTCTGATCACTCCTGTTTTCATGAAATGAAAATAACTAGCTTTTAGAATATGAAATAATTATCATGTTATTTCTCAGTTTATTGGATTAGAACATACAACACAGGCAGCATATACATTTATGTCACAACTGCCTTATTTGTATCAGTTTCATATTTAAGTATGTTAATAATATATAAAAAGCTACAGTATGCAACTGTTTGATTACATGCATTTTTTCTAGCATACTGTGTTATTTTCTAAGCTCAAGACAGCTATTTCACATAGCCTGCATACACTAAGTACAGTAAGCCCATAAGCTTTAGTGACAGCTAGACTGTATCATCACAGTCATATTTCTCTCAATATGGTACAAGTGGATCTGTTCAACTTTACCCCTTAACTGTGGGCAGAAATACCTTTAGTGACATTACTATTTAAGTCTTCCAGGGAAACTTTTAACAAAAGTAAGGAAGCAGCCCATATTCTTGATTTATGCCCTTTTTTATTAATCATTATTGCTGAGAAAATGTAACAGGAACTGGAAACTCTACAAAGTTTCTCTAGAATGTTGAGCAGATCATTCTGTGGCAGAGACAGGCTCTCGATCTCCTCAACTGGACAGGTTCACCTTTCCAAGCCCTTGGATTATCTTAAAATTCCATTAATTATCTATATTAAATCACAAAATTCCAAGAGATCATGTTTGACTTTGAAAAATTCCACAGCATTTCACTGTTTTCAAAGGCCGCCTCCTTCCCACACTAGCCATAGTGGATAAGCTAAGATTCCATTATATGACTAAAACACATCAATTTTAAAATTTGGCTCAATGCTTCTTTCAACACAGAAAAAGTTACTTGTTCATTTATGCCAATTATGTTGATATAGTATTGTCAAAACTGTGGTCTTTAGTCCTTCCGATGCCTGAAACTTCAATAAATGATAAGTTATGAAACTATACTCTTGGCTTCTTGCATAGGTTTAGCTTTCTGTATCTTAAGCACTCTTTCATATCCCATTATTCACTCAGTTTATTTGATGGCTAACCCCTCTGATAATCAAGCTTAAAAATCTTCCTCTTGATGTTTAAAGACCTTTCACGCATCCATGCCTACACAAATCTAATTTAATCAGACCTGATACAGGTTTACATCTAACCAGCAGCATAACGAAGACAGGATAATCAAGGCAGCAGCCCCAGGTGCTGACTTGGTGGGGGCGGAAGGGGAGGTTGAGGAAAAACAACAGCTGCAATCACAGCTGTGCAAGTGTACTGGCAACACCAATGGCTGGAAGTTGCCGCTGCCTCTGGCATCCAGCTGCTCTGTCACGGCTCTGCATCTGACCAGTTCTGCAGGAGAAAACACTGGCTGCAGATGCTGCCACAGGGAAAAGCAGTGGCAGTGCTGGCTAGATCCTAGGTTGGATCAAGCATTGACTAGATCCTCGGACCTGAACTGGGTAAATTCAGCTGTTGAAGCCCCACGTCCGCAGGCCAGAGGCCCATGGGCTGTAGGTTGCCGACCCCTGTTTTAAAAGACTGAAAGAAACTACCAATCTCATTCTTGCTTACAATCCAAATCAGGATTTAAAACTGTGGGCCTGATTTTCCTTTTAATTTATACCAGTGAAACAGGAGTAAGTCAGCTGAAATAGTAGAGCTGAAGTGAAAGGAAAACCAGGCCTTATGTTTCTATAGGTAAGAGTCTGTGCACTGACATACTGTACTGGTTAGGTCCTCCAGTTAATTTAATTTGAGTCTTGTCTTAAATATAGTTCTTAATTTTGTTTATTGATCCTCAGGTCTGAGGTCAATGTAAAGCAAAAGGGCATAAGTTTGAACATTAGAAGAAAATTACATTAGAGACAAATAGAGGAAGAATAAATTAGTTATTAAATTATCAATAAAACAAAAGGTCTTACTTGTGACATCCAATTCCAGGGGGGAGAGTTTTAATTTTGTTATCCCGAAGATCCAGCCAAACAAGATTTGGCAGCTTCTGAAATAAATCTTCAGGAATTACAGCCAATTGATTTCTTTCCAGATGCAAATGCTAATGCAGAAAAATATAAATATGTTTTAAAACTAGACCTACATTGGAATGCCTGTTCCACTGGCACGCAGAACTTTAATGTTAAAATGCCAATAAACTGAACTGTGAACTATTTTAATAATGACATTTTCACAAAATATATATATAGGAGATGACAGATAAAAATCATTTTTGTAAATTATACAAACAAATAATCAGGTAATAGTTTTCAGAAAATAGATGTTAAATCATAGATAAAAATCTTTATATTTTCCATTCACATCAAGAAAAATAGAATGTGGCTGTTAACTATTAAGCAGAAAATGTAGGCCAAAGGTATAATTATAAAGAGTTGCCCAGAACAGTTTACTCACTTGTAGATCGGGTAATCTATATATATCCTCAGTGAGATGTTGGATTTTTTTTTCACTCAAATCCAGAGTTTTTGAAGGAAGAGTCAAAATGTTTTCAACAGCTTTCCTAATGTATTTTGCCGAACCAGGTGCAGACAGGTCTCTCTTTCCATGATATTCCTTTTCTGAGTTATCACCGCTATCATGACACACTTTAGAAATGTAGCTTTTATCCATTTGTCAGCAAACCTAAAATAATGATCCAGTAACATAAACTGATCATCAGAAGCCAAATGAATAAGATAAAAACAAAAAAAAAACCTTAGAAAATAAATAAATGAGGTTTCTTGCCATCTTCATTTTCAGATAATTGGTAGTGCTATAATACTTTAGCAGATCTGAAAATAGTGCAATGATTCTACATGTTTACCTACATTTAGATATATAAAATAGGAAGGGGGAAAAAACATTGACTTAATTTATCTCTCAACTACACCTCTTGTGTCTTTCTTAGGAGAATAGGAAAGTAAGGTTGGAAGGGACCTCATAAAGTCATCTAATCCAGCCCCCTGGTCAAGGCAGGATCATGCCTGACTAAACCACCCAGCCAAGGGTCTGTCTAAAACTGCCCTTGAAAAATGTCAAGGATAGGGAATCTACAAATTCTCTGGGTAGCCTGTGCTTGACCATTCTTATGCTTGACCATTCTCATAGTCAGCAAGTTCTTCTTAAACTCCAATCTAAATTTCCTCCACTGAACCTTGAAGCCATGGCTCTTAGCCCTGTACCTACAGTCACATGGAAAAAACGAAATCTCCATCTTCTTTATAATAACCACCCGTCACTGTTTTGGAGATGCATATCAGTCCCCCTCTATCTTCTCTTCTCCAGAATAAACAGTCCTAGTTCTTTCAACCTTTCTTCATAAATCTTGTTTTCCAGGCCTCTAATCTTTCTTGCCGCTTTCTACTGGACTCTTTCCAATCTGTTCATACCTTATTTGAAACGTGAGTCCCAAAACTTGACACTACTCTAAATGAGGTCTCACCAGTGCCATATAGTAGAAAAAACCACTTCCCTTGATTTGCAAGTGACACTTGTGCAACTACGACCCAGTATGCTGTTGGCTTTTCTTGAAACAAGAGCAGACTGTTCATTCATATTCATACTCCACTGGTTCTTCTCTGCAATACAACCCTAGCCAGTCTTTTCCCATTGTACTTGTGCATACAGCTATTCTGTCCTAAGTGCAGGACTTTGCACTTGTCCTTGCTGAATTTTATTTGACTGGCTTCAGACCATTTCTCCAGTCTATCCAGGTCATTCTAGATCCTACTGTCCAGAGTGTCTGCAACTCCATCTTACTTGGTGTCACCTACAAATTTGCTAAGCATGAACTCAATCCGATTGTTCAAATCATTATTGAAGACGTTAAACAATACTGGGACCCACAACAAACTCCTGGGGAACCCCACTTGATACCTCCTTCCAACTAGATATTGAACGATTGATGTTCACTTATAAAGCACGATGATCCAACCACTTATGCATCCCCCTTTACAGTACTTTCATTAAGTCTGTATTCCTTTATCTTATTCATGAGAATGTCATGATAAATAGTGTAAAAAGACTTGCTAAAGTCAAGGTATATCACATTCACTGTTCTCCCCCAAACCACAAAAAAACAGAAGGAAATCAAGTTGGTCAGGCATGACTTGCTTTTGATGTATCCATGCTGGCAGTTTCTGATCACCTTGCTCTCCTCCAGGTGCTTCAAAACAGGTTCCTTGAGGATAGCTTGCTCCTGCACCCTTAAAAGGGCCTCTGTAAAGTACCATCAACTCTCCCAGACTCCCTTTCCCCTCAGACTTGCATCGCAGGGGATCCCACCCACCAGTTCCCCGAGCCTGCTCTTCTGAAGTCCAGTGTCCTTATTCTGCTGCTCTTCTTGATGGTGAATTGATTTAAATCAAGTGTATTTTAAATCACTCAAATCAGCAAGCCAAAAGCCTAATTTAAAATCACTGATTTTTATCAACTTTCCTGTTGTGTGTGTGCATGTATGTATGTATGTGTATATATGAATACATGAATGAGTGTGTGTATGTAAGAAAGGTGCTCTTTCATTAGTTGATATAAAAATTTAAACATCTTGATTTCCAACTAAGTACATTTTTTTTCAGAGATTTGGTGCATGCGTTTCCTAGGTACACAAACTAGATTTTATACATTCACACACACACACACACACACACACACACACACCCCTTTACATATTTGGATTATAAGAAATCTTACATTTTAGTATGCTATGAAATGGTGAAATATATATTTCTTATTCATTAGGGCTACCTCTACATGGGCTCCAGTGTGGGGGTGGGGCCTTTTAAAACGCCACAGCATCTCATGTATTCAGCATCCTGCATATCAATATGGTGGTGGGGGCGCTTTAACTAAAGTTAATTTGATGAACTTTGGTTAACATGTCCCCACCACCATTTTGAGACATGGGATGCTGAATACACGAGACACTGCAGCACCTGGAGCATTCTAATTAGAATGCTCCAACACACTCAGTTAATCCAGTCTGCTCCAACATGTTCAAATCAGAACATGCTGGAACACGTGTATATGCACCCTAAATGATTAACTCCATTATGAGTACAGAATCATAAATATTCATAATTTGAGAGTGAGCTAATCAGAACTCAGGTAAAGAGACTAAAACAGGAGTTTGATATCATCCAGGTGGACAGCACTGACCAATGGGTACACAGGATGGTGTCTGGTGGAGTCTGAGGCCAGGTTCCAACACCTGTGATGACTTTTCTAATCTTTTTCATTCAGGAGTGTAGACCCCACATCTCTTGCAGGATCAAGCCCCTAATACATAAAATATTGTGCCATATTTTTAAAGCGTGATCTCAAAAGGTAGATGTTTTCCCCTCTCATTCCTCTATAGAAGAAAACCAGTCTTTAAACTTCAGAGTTTTTAGTAGAGGCTCACTCACTCAACAGATTATGTTATTTAAATTATTTTAATAGTTTCGATTTATACGGTTTGAAAAGAAAACCCAAGTATTACTACTACTAAATTCATACCTTAGCCAATGCTGCATCAAATTCAAATTTTATTTTAAGCAGGTTTATTTTTTAAAAGAAAAAACTTAATTATAATTTAAATTAAAAAATGAAGCATCAGATTTTTTTTTTTAATCAGATTTTTATCCATGCTGCTCTTCTTCCTTCCTCTCCTTAGAATCTTGAACTCTTCATTTCACGATAACTAGGTGCATCTACACGTGCAAATGCTCCAGCGTGGGTTTACTCTAGAGTAAATGACTTTAGAGTAAACCCACCCTGGGCAGGAGTCTACATGTGCAGAGATTCAGGAGCAAATCTGCTGCTCCTGGCAGCAGTTTGCTCCCACCCGCTCTGGCCCTGCACTAGCCCCCTGCAGCAGCCAGGGAGAGCTCTAGGCTCCCCTGGATGCCAGGGGCTGGCAGGGAGCATGGGGTCAGGAAACAGCTTAAGCTGCCTCCAGTTGGGGGCTTGGAGTTTGCTCCTTGTCCCCAGGAGCTGCGTGCTGCCAGGGTGAGCTCCAGTGGTGGAGCCCAGGCAAGGACAATGTCCCTTTACCCTGGCAGCAAGGGGCTCCCGGTCCCAGATCGGGGGCAGGGGAATTTCAAAGAGCTGTGAGGGGGAGGGGGCTGGGACCTTCCCTTCCCTGCAGCTCTTTCCAAGCCCCGTGCCTCAATTGCCCAATTGGGCCACAGGGCTGGGAAAAATCTGCAGGGCTGGGACCTGCCCCTGACCAGGACAGCTCCTGGCTAGCCCCAGGCTCCATGGAAAGTCTTCATGTGCAGCCTGGAGCTGGCTGGGGACTACCTAAAATGGGACAGTCCCTAGCCACCTCCAGGCTGCACGTGCAGACTTCCTCATGCAGCCCAGGGCTGACCAGAACTGTCCCAGTCAGGGGCAGGTCCCAGCCAGCTCCAGACTGGGCAGGGAACTCTCCCCATTCAGGGAGCTCCCAGGGCAGGGAGCAGGGGTTGGGAGCTCCTTGCTGCTGGGGTAGGGGGACGTTGTCCCTGCCTACATTCCGGCAGCAGCGCCTGCCCTAGCAGCAGGCAACTCCCAGGGCAGGGAGCAATCTCCCAACCCCTGCTGCCCACGAGCAAATCTTCTCCTGGTCAGTCGTCTACATGTGCTGTATTGTTCAGTAATTACTTGTCAGTTAATTTCCTACTTGCATTTGAAAGCAGAAAATTAACCTCAAGTAGAGGAAATTACTGTGCAGCAAGGGTCAGCACGTGTAGACGGTGATGCTTACTATGCAGTAATTGCTCTAATCCTGAGGGATAGCCAGCACGGGTTTGTTGCGGGTAGGTCTTGCTTAACTAATCTTATTTCCTTTTATGACCAGGTGACCTATCACCTGGACAAGGGAGAAGAGATTGATGTCATATATCTTGACTTTAAAAAAGCCTTCGATCTGGTATCCCCTCTTGGCAAAACTGGTTAACGGCGGCCTCGGCCTCACCACGATCCATTGTCTGAGGAATTGGCTCTGTGGTAGGACCCAGAGGGTGGTGGTTGACGGAAGTCAATCGTTGTGGTGCGCTGTGACCAGTGTGGTCCCTCAAGCCTCTGTCCTAGGGCCTATACTATTTAACATCTTCATTAATGATGTAGATATTGGTGTCAGAAGTGGACTGACCAAACTCTAGGGTAAAGTGTCCACACCTGAGGACAGGAGGGCAATCCAGGCAGACCTTGACAGGCTCAGGAAATGGGCAGATGAGAACCTGATGGTGTTTAACACCAAAAATGCAAGGTTCTCCACCTTGGAAAGAAAAACCTGCAGCATGCTTATAGGCTTGGCAGTGCTACGCTGGCTAGCACTACGGACGAAAGGGACTTGGGGGCCATGATTGACCACAAGATGAACATGAGCCTTCAATGTGATGCTGCAGCTAGTAAAGCTAGCAAAACACTGGCTTGCATCCATAGATGCTTCTCAAGCAAATCCCAGGATGTCATTCTCCCATTGTACTCGACCTTGGTAAGGCCACAGCTGGAGTACTGCGTCCAGTTTGGGCTCCACAATTTAAAAAGGAGAAGCATGAGAGAGTGCAAAGGAGAGCCACACGCATGATCAAAGGTCAGGAAAACAGACCTTATGATGAGAGGCTGAGAGCCATGGGACTCATCAGCCTGGAAAAGTGCAGGCTCAGGGGTGATCTGGTGGCCAGCTATACGTTTATCAGGGGTGCTCACCAGGATTTGGGGGAACGTCTGTTCACCAGAGCACCCCAAGGGATGACAAGGTCAAACGGTCACAAACTTCTCTATGACTTTTTCAGGATGGACATAAGGAAGAACTTCTTTACTGTCCAAGCCCCCCAGGTTTGGAATAGACTGCCGCTGGAGGTGGTTCAAGCACCTACTTTGAACGCCTTCAAGA
Organism: Alligator sinensis; assembly: GCF_000455745.1. NCBI lineage: Eukaryota > Metazoa > Chordata > Crocodylia > Alligatoridae > Alligator > Alligator sinensis. The sequence continues at coordinate 1,304,179 of NW_005842253.1, forward strand.
GACATTTGGATGTTTTTCTTGCTGGGATCCTATGATCCCTGCTGACTTCCTGTCCCTGGGGCAGGGGGCTGGACTTCATGATCTTCCGAGGCCCCTTCCAGCCCTAGTGTTTAAGAATCTATGTAGATGCTCCCACTGTTACTCAAGTTACCTCCCACTTTCACCTTCTCATCCAATTCTTCCTTGTTTCTGAGCAGCAAGTCAAGAAGAGCTTCCCCCTTTAGTTGGGCTCTCCACTATCTATACCTACAAATTATCCCCAACACATTCCAAGAATTTGCTGGACTGCCTGTACATTCCTGTGTTGCCCTCCCAGCAGATGTTGCAGTAATTCAAGTCACCCATGAGAATCGGGCTGTGTGATAAAGAAACGCCTACTAGTTGTTCAGAGTTCCACTTCTTCCTCCTGCTTTGGTGGCCTATAGCAGACACCCATGGTGACATCCCACCAGCTGCTCTCCTCTGACTTCTACCCAACTGGCATTCAACAGGTCTACCTCCCACTTCATACTGTACCTCAGAACACATGTACATCTTCTTTATATATAGGGCAACACCTCCTTGTTTTGTCTCCTGCTTTTCCTTCCTAAACCCATCTATGATAGTACTCCCGTGAACTATCCCACCACATCTCTTTAATTACCCAATACATCAAAATTCCTCAATTGTACTCTACTAGGACACCTAATTCTTTCTGCTTATTCCCCATGCTTCATGCACTAGCATATAAACATTTCAGGTAACTAACTGATTATCCTACTGTCTTCTACACCACTCTGCGTGCTTGGAATAGTTCTGTTTTCCACAGACATTTTCTCTGTCATATCCCTTCTAAAAAATATGTCTTCAGAGTTGTATATAGTACTCTCTTTTCAACAATGGCTACCAAAGCGTATTAAATATATGGTATTTCTTTCTCAGTTTCCTCTCTCTATTCCCTCTAACTTCTGCCTCCCTTTACCAACATTTTTTCTTCTTTTTTTTTCACTTGTTCCAGCTACTACATGGCTGTTCAAAATTCTTGAATGCTTTGGTCTTCCCATTTATATCTAAAGAGTAGCTATTTCTCTCTTTCAGATCATAGAGGGCACTTCTTAGGTCACCTTAAAGTATACCCAGCACCCACTGTACCATGTGTTTTTGAACTATTTTGTCTGCATCAGACCATAAGATTCTCACACTTTAGTGACGGTTTCTCTTCTTCCTTCCATTGGGCTCAGTGTAATCAGTGCTTATCAAAGGTAGGTGGTTTATGGAGCTTATCAAGATGTTCACACAGAATCGTATTGGTTGCTTTTTTAAAATAAATGACTAATGTTAGAAGCCTGTGTCCATATTTAGGTGCACATAGCCGAGAATTTCAGAGTATGCAAGTAACTTAAAAACACATTGAAGTTTCATTAAAAAACACGAAACAGACATTTTTCCTAAGTAAAAAGCCTTCTGAATAGAATTTGGCAAATGACTATGTACAATGCTTACATAAGTACACCACAAAATGGATGGATATTTGATTTAATTTCTCTGATTAAGTTACCTCATCTATAAAACAGGAATCATCGTAACAAATTCTTACATACAACCGTTTCTTATACAGCAGTTTTCCTCAGTAGATCTCAAAGGGTGGAAACAGAGTGAGAGCAAATAGATATCCATACACTTTGTCATGCCACATATGTGGTCCCAACCAGGGGAAGTAATAATTTGTGCTGCTTTATTGTGGTGGATGTCTATTTGCTTTATGGAGGGAGAGTGCAAGCAGTCCAGAGCATGCGGCAGCTGCACCACACTGGCTCTGTGCACTGGATCTGGCACTTAGGGCCAGTCTATGGGCCTGATCCAGACCAGCCTCAGATCCAGCATACAGGCAGTACATGCAGGCTGCGCCTCAAACCCTACACACTGCAGTAGCATGTACCATCTCCAGTCTGACAGCGCATGTCACACAGGGCTGGGCTGGGCACGGACTGCATGTGGTACCCATGCCAGACCGGCCCTGCATGCTGTATCTGGCATGGGGAGCTGGTCTGTGGGCCCAATCTGGACTAGCCCCAGATCCAGTGTGCAAGGCCTGGTGCAGTGCGGATGCCACATGCAGCACACACCCCGCCTGCCCCTGTCACATGCAGTCCATACCAGCTGGGCTCTCCAGGCCGCATGCGGGGCTAGGGCTAGCACTGGCTGCATGCAGCGCACTTGTTGGAGACCCACGGGCCAAATGCTAGGGCTCCACGCTCCAGATGCGGCCCATGGGCTGTATCTGTAATACTCCTGGTTTAGGTTACTGCAAGTCATTTTGCTGCTTAGTACCAATTTTTAATATTCACACGCAAGTTCCTGAGGCTTTTATTACTGTACATCTTTTATCATTCGCACTGTTGTTCGCAGCATCACCTGCTCTCACCTGGGCCCACGGGCGACTGGCGCCTCGCGAGCCTGGGGGGCCACACCAACCAAGGCCGGCCCCACAGCTGCACACGAGGGGCCGGCGCACAGCTGCTCGCTCCCGGCCCCCAGGGGACAAGTGAGCGCAGCAGGCCCGGGAGGCGTTACAAGCC
>NW_005842253.1:1306790-1316754 GCF_000455745.1 Alligator sinensis
CGCGAGCCCTCCCCAGGCAGAGCCGCGCCCCACCCCGCCCCTCCAAACCCCCGTCTGCCCGCGGCCCTCGCAGCCTGCGAGCGGGGGGGAGCCGCACCGCACCGCACCGCACCTCATCGCTCCGCAGCTTCCTTGTTTTGTTTACGAGCGTGTTCAGAGGCTACAAAGGACAGGGGACTAGTGGAGGCAGGGGGGGAAGGGGACTAGTGGAGGCAGGGCAGGGAAGGAGGGCTGCCTGCTGCCCGAGGCAAACCCCTCTGCTGAGGTGACTGTGGATACGAACCGCGCGGAGTTTGCCAGGCCTCCGCGAAGTCTTCAAACAACACCCGGTTCATTCCTTTGTAAGGGCGGGGAGACCCCTGACCCGAGAGGGCTGCTTACTTCAACCCACTCCGGCCTATTTCTTTGCTCCCTTTTTGCTTCAGGAGGGGGATCACTGAGACCTTTGGGCTGGAAGGGGAGGGTCTTAGCACCAGGCCAATTAAAAGGAAACACTCAGCTTGATTCTTCAAATAGTGTCTGGAAAACAGTTGCCCCCATTAGCAGAAAGGGAAACTTAATAAACGTTCCTCGGGGTGCCTCCCGAGTCTGGGGGGGCACCCGATTGCCAGGGGGGCCCGCGGCCGATCGCGGACCCAGCGGCGAAACCAGATGTGCACTTCCAATGTTGCGGCTGGCGCTTCCCGGGGGTGCACGGAGAGCTCACCCGCGTGCACCCCCTACACGTTGCCAATGTAAACGTTCATGGCTGAAATTGAAAGATCTTTCATACCAGTATCTTTCAGATATAAAAAAGGAACAAATTAAATAAGTGAAGAAAGGTGAAGATGACACCGAACAAGTTTTTCTGAACATTTCTCATTAAGCTGAGATTTTCAGCTTAATTCTCTCTTTTTTTCCCCTTTCTTTTCTAATGCTGCTTGCTGCCTTTTACTGTGAACCTGCTAATTATCCTAATTATGATATTTTAAATGGGTGGCTTAAGCACAAACTGTTGTGGGACACCTCTGATTCTCACTGATGAATTTTGTGGATTCCAGAGAAACATGAACCATTTCATGGTCTGGAAAGTGAAAGTTTGTGCTGATGGCAAACTATATTTTTCCTTCAAACGCTGCTAGTCTCAAACAATTCAGTTTTCTTCATAATAAATTTACAAATGTTCTCAAATTCGCCTGAAGAAGCCAGTGAAAAGTGAGATGGAAGGATGTTATATTATCACCACAAAATAAACCATTGCTACTGCAACAATTTTTTTTCACTTTGATAAAGGTTACAAATAAACAGCAGGAGTTGCATGCAAATCATCACTCAATGAAGTTTCATACATTATGGTAAACAATAGTGATATGGGTGATCATGCTGCAAGCATTTTAGGACTTGCCTTAATTTTACTCACATATTCAGTTTGGTTAATATAAATTGAACTATTTGCATAGTCAAAATTAAGTACCTGCTTAGTTGTTTTCAGAATTAGGAATATAATGATGGTAGATTTTTTTCATATCGGTCTCTCCGGTATCCATCCTATTTTGTAAATTTGATTTGGCTTAAAAAGTATTCATCACCTCTTTCTGTTAAAAAAGTTGTATTGTGCTAAACCCATAAAAATAGTGCTATTCCACTTTTTCCTATGTTGTATTCACTGTTTATAAAACTACTCAATTTTTTGTTGCTCCCTGTTGTTGTGATACAATTAGACCTGTTTTTAAATAGCGGCATCCTACAATTCATCTATAAAACTGAAGTGAATAATGATATAAAAGATAAGTGGGGTTTTATGTCAATCTGAAATAAATATATTTTTAAATAAGATTTGCAGCAATTGATAGAAATCCATTAGGATACAGACAAGAATAAAAATCCAAAATAACAAACATAATTTAATTCTAGAAGTGCAGGCAGACAATTCTGTGCCCTGTAATTTGACCAATAATTTGATTTGTACTACCCATAATGCTTGAAAGCTGGAAAATGAAATTGACAATACTATGTACATACAGTTTTGCTGCCCAGCCTTGTGTTTATCTAGCTGGATCCAGAAACAAAACTATTTTTTAAAAGTACAGTGTATTGATTGTTTACATTTTATAAAAGCACATAAGCCAAATTCATTTGCACAAATGTCAGATACACAATGTGTGAGATCTTTTTTGGGATACAATTCCTGATTGTAGCAGCAAGAAATTATATCACATAAACTGATAAAGTGCTTTGTAGCAGGATACAGAGGCCTTATTATTTACAAGTAAGCAAACTGCTAATTCCCTGCTGACACCTGTGCACTGGGTTGTATAACAAGCAAGAGCTTGGGACTAAGCCAGCCAGACTCTTAGATGTGTCGTATTAGCTTAGGGTTTTGATCCTGCAAAGTCTTATGAATCTGCTTAGCTTTATAAATGTTAAGCAATCCTAATAGGCAGAGACTTCAGACCTCAAAAACTATCACATAGAATCTGAGTTATTTCAGAATTGAGCTGTTCGCAAATTAGCTTTTCTATTCCATGGGAAAATTCAAAGTTCCAAAATAAATAAATAATTTAGGTTGGAATGAGAAGTGTAATATTGGACATTTTCTGCAATAAGGAAATACTTAAAGGCTACGGACAGAAGTTACACATAAACCAGTGTAAGTGATCAGGAACTGGCTTAAACCTGTAACAGAACAGAAGTTCAGTGCACTTACACTACTCTTAAAATGGCTGAAATGGATTTAAAATAAACCTGGTTGAATGTAGTACCAGGCTTAACTGATTTAGGTCAAACCAGTTTATGGAACGTCTGTCCCAGATCCCCTCCTGATTCAACTTAACTCACAGTCCTCCAGCATCCCAGGATGCTGGGCCCTAGACTGTGCTCTCTGCTCTAGCAAAGCAGGGCAGCCCCACCCCCAGCTGTAGGTGGAGTGGGGGGAGCTTTTCCATCCCTGGCAGCTGGAAGCCAGCCAGCCAAGAATCAGCCTGGCTCCCAGCTGGGGTGGGGCGAGTAAAGCTTCCACTGCGGGTTTCCCTCCATGCTGGGCACAGCCTGGCTGGAGGTCCAGAGCTGGGAGGGGCATTTCCCCCACAACTGTCTCCTCAGCCTGCCCGCCATCCAGGGAGGGGACGTGGCCAGGTGATTGCCCCAGCTCCTGGCTCTGGTGCGGGGAGTAAAACCCCCACTTTGGGCTCCCCCCACCTTCAACCAGGCTGGGGGTCCAGAGTCCAGGTGGAGGGGAACCATTTTCCCCCCTCACTCCGTCCAGCCAAGGAGGGGGCATGGTTAGATAATCGCCCTAGCTCCCAGCTAAGGTGTAGAAAGTAAAGCCACCACTGCTGGTTTCCCTTCAGCCAGCCTGCTGGCTGAGGAGGGGCATGGCCAGGTGATTGCCCCAGCTGCCAGCTGCAGGGAAGCTCACAGTGAGGGCTTTACTCCCCCACTCCAAGCCAGGAGCCGAGGCAGTCACCTAGCCATGCCTCCTCTGCTGGCAGGCTGGGGGTCTGGAGCTGGGTGCTGGGGGTGTTTCCCCCCCACTCCCTCCTCAGCTGGCCTGCTGGCCAAGGAGGAGGCATGGCTGGGTGATTAACCTGGCTCCTGGCCCTGGGTATGGGGGGTGGGGGTGAAAAGAAGAAGAAGTGCCCTGCTGGGCCTCTGTTTCCACTGGGTAACTTACTTGCAGGACATAACTGAAGAAGTTTCTTAGAAGGAAAAGGTCTGTGACAGCTACCTACTGCCAGTTTGAAACAATGAAGAGACTTAAGTCTATAAGGCTAAGTATAGACATTCGGGGGCATTACAGGGAGGTTAAATCAGAACAAAACGTCTACCCAGTATCGGGTAAGTCAAGATGGGCGGCGAGTAGGGGGTTGGGGGTCCAGCAGGCTGGAGAGTATCAGGGGTCTGGTGGTGGGGGAGGCATGACCCATGAGAGTTGGGGGGCAGTCATGACCCACAGGGTGCAGTGGGCAGGACCGGCAGAACCTGCGGGTGGGGTGGGTAGGCCCTGTGCAACCCGCAGGCAGGGCAGGTGGGACCGGTGCAACCTGCAGGTGATGAGGGGGCCTGTGCAACTTGCAAAGGGTGTGGGGTGGGGCAGGTGTAACCCATAGAAGGGGTGGTGTGGCCAGGGCAGGCATGACCCATGAGGGGTGGGGAAGCCAGCATGACCCATGGGTGGGGTGGGGGCAAGTTGGTCTTAAGGATGTCTTCGAAGTGCTTTCTCTGCCCTCCTTTTGAGCATACGCTTTGACTGATCTGGAAGAATAAAACTTGCTTTGGGAGTCTGGAGTCAGACATGCAAATGATGCTGCCAGCTGAGCAAAGTTCACGTTAGATGATTATCGCTTCAATGCCTGTGTTGTATGCTTGCAAGAGGATACTACTGTTGGTGCATCTGTCTACCCACTGGATTCAAAGGATCTTCCACAAGTTGTTTTGATAGTACTTCTCCAGTGACTTGAGGTCTCTCCTGAATGTTGTCCACATTTCAGCTCCGTACAATAAGGTGGGGCTCATGACTGCTTTCTAAACCATGATACCGGTTTCGGGTCTGATGCCGTGATCTTCAAACACCCAGCGCTTGCACATGTGAGGTGATGTTGGATTTCTTGGTTGATGTCAGCCTTCTGTGAAAGAGGGCTTCTGAGGTACGGGAAATACTCAGCGGTCTCCAGAGTCTCACCTGGAGCTGAGGACTGCTCATTAAGAGTTTGTTGATGGACATCAACGGGAGATGGAAAAACAGGAGCATCAGAAACAGGGTGTCGCAGACTGAATCAAGAACCCAGAGCCATCCACCCTGCATGGAAACGTGCCCAAGCTGCAACAGTCTTTTGATCCCAGATAGGCCTTGTCAGCCATCTTTGGGCACACAGATAAGACAATCGTGGACGACAATTATTCTCAACTGTGAGGGATTGCCGATGATGGTGATGATGAGATAGCAAAAGATTTCTTGGGGTAAAGGGTTTTTAAACTAGCAAAGGCAGTAGCTGTAAGATAGAGCTCCACAAATTCAGACTAATAAAAGATATCACATCTAATAAAAGACAACATATCTACCCAAAGAACCTTGTCTGCCTATGTCTTTAGACCAACACCGCTACAAGCAACATCCCACAAATTCAGACTGGAATTTTTTTTTTTGGTGGGAAGGGGGAGCATTATTTGTCTGTTTTGTGTGTGTTTTTTTTAGGGATTTACCACTGGAAAAATATTTAAAATCTTTACATTAAGACTGGGTGTATTTCTAACATGTGCAATAAAAAACATTCTGGTGATCTTTTCTTTGAAATGCTCTAGTGTCTATGTGCCTGGAGGCAGGGACTGGAAATTGGGGAGGGGTTGCCTTTGAGTCATGGTTACACAAAGAGATTTGGACTGTGATGATAAGCCAGAGATATGGAGACAGGATCTCTGTAAATAGAACTGAACCAGGACAAGGAACCAGAAATTAAACAGAGACAGGACTGGGACCAGGATAAGTGAGAGGGAATGGGCCAGAATGAGTCAGGCGCACACAGAAGAATTTACCCAGAAGGATATCCTTTCAGATCTTGGAAAGAAATCCAATATTCCTGAGTCTCACCAGTGCCCTGCTATCAGAACATGTCTGTGAACACCCCTGGCAAAGTATTTCATTCTCTTCTAGTGCTGGTTCCTATAGAGAATGACAACCAGATAGAAAACAACCACCTGCAACTGCTATCACTTCCTCTGTTATCTCAAGTAGCAAGCATCTGTGCAGTGTATTTAAAGGTTGTAAACCCAAATGACCCATGTGTTTATATTGTGCCAAAATGTCTAGTTTTTTGTTTGTTTTTTTAAACATAGGAAGTTGCATACAGGCATGTTAAAAATTCATTATTATGGTTGTTTGTAAAGTCCATCACTCAAAAGTTAGGGAATACAGAAATAAAAATTACCTGCACAATGTTATTCAGCCCACTTCTGCATATGTATTATGACATAGTCCTTCATTCCCTGAACACATGCCTTTTTATCCCACAGGATAGGGGATATTGTTATATTATGGGTCAGAAGAAACTTTGTTAAATGTCATGGACATAACAACTGTCTTCCATGCCAGCCTGGGCTTGCTCTGCCCCAGCACACGTGTAGACGCTGAGCCTGGGAGTGGTTTACTCCAGCTCAAACAGCTCCAGAGCCTTAATTTCATGTGTAGATGCACCCAAGAACTACTAATTTGATAAAAGAAGAATGATGGAGAATACTGATAGCTGTATATATTATTGCTATGTGGGACAGACAGGTTTGGAAAAACGTATAAATCTTTTGGTCCTTGTATCAGTTCCAGGATCATCCCAAATGTCAACCTTGTTATCTCTGAGGAGAATATATTACTGCATGTATTTCCTGAACACCAGACAACATATTATGAATGGAAATGTCTTGCCCTTGCAGCCACATGTGTTTGAATGATATGGAAGAAAAAGCCAAATGTCAGAAGGACAGGTGAGTGAAATCCCTGACTACAAGTGGCTCAAATTCTCACATTTATGGTCTCACAGCAATGGAAACCTCTGTAAAAAAATTGTCCTCATCTGGATTGAATAAGATGAAGAGTCCATGCACAATAATTTGAATACCTTTCTACATCTCATTTACATATTGATACAAACTGCTAATTAGGCTATTGCTGACTATTGTAAGAACACAAGTACGGTGTGATCGCTAATATTTTGAAATCCTTTTTACTTAAAATGTACTTTCTAGGCTAGTTGTCTGACTAAATCCTAATTATAACACTATTTATAAAAAAAATAAAGAAAAAAAGAGGCAAGAGAACTAAATATATGCAAGGGAAATTCTACACAGAGTAATGTTGTGGTGCAAACATAACTGCTTTAATTTAAGCAAAGGGTAAACATTTATAGGGGTGCACTGATAAAGATTTTCTTGGCGGATACCAATAGCTGATGATTAACCATTCATATTGGCCAATCTGATAACTGAAATTTAGTAATAATGCAAGGCATTTTAAACTACAGACATAAATGAATCTTTTTTGTTTGTTTTTGCATTTATAACACACACACACACACACACACACACGCCTCCTGTCTGCTCTGGCCCTTTATGAGGAAGGTGGTGACCACCTTATTCCCATGCACGTCACCCCTTGCCCATAGCAAGGTGGGCAGGGCAGACCCTCGTGTGGATTGCAGCACTGGGCATGTTGGGAGCCCCAGAGCACGCTACTGCCTCAGCACCGGTGGGCCTTGTGCAGCCGAGCTCCCACAGTCACAGGGGAAAAGCCACTTTTGCAAAGGCTCCTGGTACCTAGCATAGCAGAATGTCCCTCGTGCAGCGCCTTACCCCATCTGTGTGCAGCCCAATGTCTCCATGGCAGCTCCGGTGTTCAGCCCCCTCCGCGCGCATGCATGGTGTTGCTACGGAGTGGCAGCAGCAACAGCAGCAGAAGCCGGTAATGGTCCCTTTGTTGCTGAGTGTGGCACTGTGACCGCACCCTGGCACCCCATCCCTCTCCCACTACTTGCTGGGACCTGCGACTACTGCAGGCTTGTGCCAGCAATGGGGCATGAGGACTGGACTGTGCTCCCCAGGGTGCTCTGGCTGTGCAGCTGTAATTATTGGCTACAATGACCAAAAAAAGCCAATAGCCAATAATGTAATTTCTCCTTTTATCGGTGATGATCGGATAGCCAACCGATATATCGGTGAACCCTTAAACATTTATATTAATTTTGTTACATAACATTAAAACATATAACATTATGTACAGGTTCCCTATTACTGAATCATTAAAGAAACCCAGAAAACAGTTCTGGAAGCTAAATTACTTGGCAGGTTCCATCTAATAAAAACAGAAATCTTGTCAATCACTTTAGAGGCCCAAGTGTTGTAGCTTTATCTTTTTATGGTTTAATAAACATTTTTCAAGTGAATTTTCAAAAAGGTAAGGCACATTTAGAATGCTTTGTAATTTAATTGTGAACTACAATGCTTAATAATTATAAAAATTATACCATGACTTTCAATGCTAATTGTTCAAATCATTATTCTAATTAGCCAGTTGTGTCTTTGGAGTGATATTTAAATCCTTCATGAAGCACGGTCCTATCGCAATATCGCCTTTTCTCATATGATAGATATCTAGACAATTATTATGTAAATGAGAAGAGGGAAGTAGGATAATAGCAATAAAAATCTTCCTTCCTAGTTTTGTGTTATTTTCAGTAAATCAATGCGACCGACTTTACCAGGAAAGGCAGCCAGTATGGACAATATTTCCTTCTACAACTCATTCTGTTTTGCGCAGATAACTCAACTGTTTTGGAAATGTATCTTTTAGGTAAAAATATTTTATCTACTTATCTGTCCTCCTTTAAATTGTGAACAAGAACCATTCCAGTTCAAGTGTCCGGAAAGAACCCAGTGCATATGAAGTGCAGTCAAAAACTAAAAACAGCAAAGGCTACAGAAAAAGACACCAAATAAAAAATATATCATTCAACAAATTAGGGCTATCCCAGAGGGATAATCTGGGAGGGTTTGGCCTACACTACTTTTGAAACAAGTGCTCAAGCACAGAATTCAAACATGGGATTTCTCTCCTGTAGGATAATTCTAAACATCAATGTTTTGTGAATATGCACAGAGGACTGCAGAGTTGCTTTGCAGCTGTCAGGGTCGGAAACCTCCCTGAGGCAGGCTCCAATGGCAGTGTTGTCTAGAATTTAGTGAGCCTTGACATGGCATATGTGAAATGCAATTAGACAACCATTTAGACATGGTCTTCCTGATAAACAGAACTGCCCAGAGACTCAGTGTCAAAAGAAATCGAGTGGATTTTTAGGTTTGGTTCTAGTGAAACCTCAAGGACCTTTTGACATCAAAAGTAAGAAGAAGAGACTCTCAGGATGGGCTTGCACATGTGGGAAGGATAGGCCAATAGGCTTGTTATGATGAAGTGTCAGAAAAGATGCAAGTGTATCATGTCATAAACTTTTCTTTCTGAAACTGTACATAATTTATGAGACGCCCAAATACAAGCCTAGTCTTTGTTGAGACCATGCCTATGTACCACTATACTGTCAACTGCTAAGCTGTCAAGAAGCTCCTTGGATGGGTCAGAATAGTGATCTGAGACCAAACTCTTAGGTTCATAGGAAAATAGGGCTGGAACAGACCTCATAAGGTCATGTAGTCTAGCCCCCTGCTTAAGGCAGGATTTTTTGACTAAACTACCCCAGCCATAGGCAATGCATAGGGGGGACATGGGGGGACATGTGCCCCCCTGACAGGGGTGTCCCCGCCACCAACAGTGGTGTTTGCAGATGCTCACCAGCTCTGTCCCCATCGCCAGCACTGCCAGCAGCTTCTGCAGGTGCCCCCGCAGACTGAGGCACCAGTCACCAATAAGTATCTACCTAACCTGCTTTTGAACATTTCCAAAGATGGAGATTCTACAATTTCTCTAGGTAGCCTGTTCCAACGCTGACCACCCTCATAGTCAGAAAGGGTGCCTATACATGTGCCCCAGGCTGCTGAAGTATCACATGTATTCAGCATTCTATGTTTCAAAATAGTGGCAGGGGCACTTTAACTAAAACTCAGTGAACAAGCGTTAGTTAAAGCACCCCCATGGCCATTTTGAAATGCGGGATGCTGAATACATGCGACACTGAGGCATTTTAATTAGAGCAGCTGTTCAGGCACTGCTCTAATTAAAACTCCCCCCTCCCACCCCAGAGCATGTGTATAGATACCCAAAGTTCCTACTATTCTCCAACCTGCTGAAGCTTGAGGCCATTGTTCCTAGTCCTGTCCCCTATGGCCACACAGAAAAACTCATCTCTATCCTCTTTGTAATCTCCCTTCAGATGTTTGAAGACTTACCAAATCCTGCCTCAGTCTTCTGTTCTCTAGACTAAATAATTCTAATTCTTTCAGCCTTCCTCATAAGGCTTGCTGCCCACTCCAGTAATAATTTTGTTGCTCT
>NW_005842253.1:1316764-1324839 GCF_000455745.1 Alligator sinensis
TCTTTCCAGTTTGTCCACATCTTTGAAATGTGGGGCCCAAAACTGGACACAGTAATCTAGGTGAGGCCTTACCAAGGCTGAATAGAGTGCAACAATCACTTCCCTTGACTTGTAAGTGACACTCCTGTTAATACAACCTAGGATGCTGTTGGCTTTTTCTGCACCAAGAACATACTCTTGGTTCATATTCAGTTTATGATCTACTATAACCCTCCAGGTCTTTCTCTGCAGTGCTGCAGCCTAGCAAGTCATTCCCAGTCTGTATGCGTGCATGTAATTACCGTATTTTCACGCATATACCCCGCCCACGGGTATAAGCCGCACCCATGTATAACCTGCGGAAAATTGTAATCTCGGAAAAAAGTCCGTGCATAGCCCACACCCATGTATTCCCTGCACCTGGTAGTGTTGTTGGGGTTGGGGGGGTAACGGCCGTTTAGTTGTTAATTGTTACCAGAAGGATCGCCATTTGAGTGCTAATTACTGCTGTCAATTTGTAACATCTGCTCAAGCGAAATCCTTATGCCGTAATTAGTAAGCAACATATGAAGCTGAAATGAATGACCTTGTGGGGTAATTACCGCAGGGTCCGATCAAAATGCCCAAGAGAAAATCGTACACATTCGACTTCAAATTGTCCGTTATTGATCACGCCTAGAAACATGGCAATCGCGCAGCTGGTCGAGAATTCTCTGTGGATGAAAAACCAGTGCGAGAATGGTGAAAAGAAGAAGGCATTTTGAAAACTCTGAATCCGAGAAAGCACGCTCACAGAGGTATGCATTGTAAATGGTCAACTCTAGAAGCTAACCTGAAAGAGTGGGTTGTTGCGCAACGAGAAAGCAACAAAGTTGTGTCAACCATTGCTATTCGGCAGAAGGCCTGTGTGATAGCAAATGAGATGAAAATAACAGACTTTGGGGGTGGATGCAATTGGGCATGTAAATTTATGCGCAGAAATAATTTAGCTGTTCATTCACAAACTACCATAGGGCAAAAACTGCCAGGTGACTGGGAAGAAAAATTAACAGAATTTCGCGATTTAGTGCATAAGGAGTGCAGCATGCATAATTTGTGTCCTGCAGACATAATTAACATGGACTAAGTACCAATTTCATTCAACGTCCCAGCAAGTCGTACAGTTGATCAATGTGGAAAAAAGACGATTGAATTATCAACAACAGGCCATGAGCGAACACATTTCACCGTTGTGCTAGTGTGCACTGTGAGCGGTGCAAAGTTAAAACTGATGGTTATTTTCAAACGGGTAATGATGCCCAGTGAAAAGATTCCAAATGGAGTTGTAGTTATTTGCAACAAGGATGTAATGAAAGAATGGACAGAACGCTGTTTTCGAACACGGCAAGGCGGGGTTTTCGTGCCTAAATCTTTGCTAATTTTTGATGCGATGGCAGTGCACAAGCACTCTAGTGTTCAGAAACAAATAAATAAAGCTGGCACATTTATTACAAATAAATAAAGCTTGTCATTCCTGGAGGACTAACCTGTAAGCTCCAACCATTGGATATCTCCGTCAACCATTCGTTCAAATGTTTCATGAGAAAGGAGTGGGAAAAATGGATGAGCCCCATCTGGAAAACAGCGACGAGCCACCTATATAGAAGTTTGTAACTGGATCGTTGCGGCCTGGAGAGCTGTGAAACCAAGCTCTATAATCAACGGCTTCTTTAAAGTTGGAATCCTGGATGGCGCATCGGGCGAAGAGTCAGACTGCACCGACTTGGAGGACTACGCCGATGAACTTGAAGGTGCTGCTTTTGTAGACATGTATTTCGGGGAATCAAGTTACAATACGGACTTTGAAGGTTTTTGAACGTTTTTTAGACATTTATATGTTTTAATTTTCATTAAAGACTGTTTTAACGTTTGCAATGAAAGATGTGATTTTGTAGCATAGGTTTTTTACTATTAACGTTGTGATAGCACACCTTTAGCCAGTAGTTAAATTGAAACACTAGTCAAGCAATTAACTTCTGGGAATACTAATCAAGCAATGTGCTCATTAACTTCTGCTACACGTGCTCTTGCATAAAAGACTCTGCATAGCCCGCACCGTCGCATAGCCCGTGGCCATCCTTTTTTTTGGTAAAATCGCGTATACCCCGCGGGATATGTGTGCGAAAATATGGTACTTCATCCTAAATGCAAGATTTTGCATTTGACCTTGTTGAATCTCATCTGGTTTTCTGCAGACCATTTTTACAGTGTATCCAGGCCATTATGGATCCAAGCCTTACCTTCCAGAGTGTCTGCAACTCCAATTTGGTGTCATCCACAAATTTGCTAAGCATGAATTTAGTCCCATCATCCAAATCATTAATGAAGATATTGAACAATACTGGACCCAGGACAGACCCCTGGGGAGCCCCATCTGATAGGCTCATGGAGTATCAGAAGAGATTAGGCCAAAAAATGAGCATGTTCCAACACCTGGAATTCCTATCTGCTTCAAATGCAATAATTCAGGAAGAAAAAATCTGGAAGTCTCAAGAGAAAATGGCCTGGAGTCAAGGATTGATAGAAGCATAAGAAGTGACCCTTCTGACCTCTCTCAGTGTTTCCTCTCTCACAAACTTCAGGTATTGAACTCCAAATGGTTCAATAAGTCAGTGATTGTTGGAGCAGGATACTTTGGCAACCAAGCTGCCCTACCAGGATAACGTGGTGTGCAGCTGATTGTTGCCATTGCATGTGGCCTTTTTGCTAAAACCTAGCAGTCAGTGACCTTGACTGAGTCAAACTTTAGTTCTGCAGTTTCCTTCAAAATATAGAGTTGGTCTTAGATATAACTTCCAGGAGTCTCCTTGGGACACTTCAAAGAAGATTTGGAGGTGCTTCCTACATATTCTTAAGTGTTACAGGTGATATCTGCAGACATATCTGACACCCCAGCATATCATGGTTGACTAAAATAGATATCAGAAGAATCAAGACTTGCATAAAGATAATGTTTGTCCCTACTGATCTCAGGGCTGTGTTCTGAACTATGGTACTTATTTTGAAGAATTAACTGCTTGAAAGGCAATGGCAGCCAAATTTCAGAGAAACTTCCCCACCATTCTGCCAGCTTCCCTAGGTTTACAAGCAGTTTGGCACACGTGAAATAAATCAGTTTTTCACTTAGGAGAAATAGGGCAAGAACCTTTGGTTCCAATTCCAAAATAAAACTTGTCAAATTAAGCAAAGGAGACAATTCCTCTATTTCCAACCAGCTCCAGTAGGATGTAAAAATGAATCTGGTAACACATCTCCTTCATATGTCCATCATTTCTTACTGAGATGTTTGGATAATAACATATATAAATAGATAACAAATAAACAAACAAACAAAAAAGAAATGAAGGAAAGAGCAAGAGAACAAAAGACTGCTGAAGCGAACAAGAAATTAAAGTGATGAGCTAATCAGATGGTGCCACATAAAGAGCTCTTTCAGAAACAGATATAATGACATGACACTGGACATTATAGTGCTGGTAAAATTAAACTTGGAGTTAAGATTTATATTTTAGGCTGCAACACTGGTAAAAAAAAGAAAGAAACATGTAATTCAGAACTGGTATTGTAGTATCAAAGATAAAAATGATGGAAGTAGCAGTGGAGAAAGAGGTGCACCCATTTTTATTACCCTGTAGGTTTAGGTAACATGGTAGTAGAAATGCAAGTAAGCCATCTGCATTATAGCTTCCACCAGTGTTACTATTAGTAGAGTTGCACTGACAGTAAAATATATATCCAAGGTTTTTTTTTATGTCTAAGCTAGATCTCAGATTTAAGAGTGTGACAGCTGCTGGGAAAGGCTCCTTTTTCATGCTGACCATTGTAGCTGACTATAATATTACTAGTTAACTGTAATGATGCAAGAATACTAGAAAAAGCTGGAGAAGAGCTATTACTATTAGCATCTTTTACAGTAGAATTGGCACAGTATTTACAGAAACACTAGTGACAAGACTTCTTTGCAATAAATGTAGCCTTACTGGAGTCTACTATCCTACAGAAAAAAGCATATCAATTGTAAAGATTACATTCCTTATGCAGTCCTCAGCATGTTGCAGCTATATACATCCATATTCAGTAAAGGTTTTTTGAATAGGAATCTTACTATTACAGTGTGCCAACCCCTTTTTTCTACAGCCAGATTAAGAGTATTTTATAACATTTGCCTTTTTGCAGTTTTACTATAAACAGCAACATTTGTTGTGAAGTAATTTTCATCAGCTCAGTGAAATGGATAACTGCGAAGAATCTGATGCTGCTTCACACATAATAAAAGCAGAAAATTGTAAAATGTGAGTAAATAATTATAACCCAAATTTAGAAGCTATTCTGAATATTATTCATACAAAATAGTATACAGTATCAGCCCATTTGTACTAGGACCAACTCTCCTCTTACAGTGGTTTCATTCTCAGTGCTTTCATTGACACTATCAGAGTTAGTCCAGAGTTATACTATTGTTAAAGGAAAATCAGTTACATTACCTAGCAATTTATAACAGCTTTCCTAGTGAATTTCTTCTATCAGACAAGAAAAATGTGAGAAATGAACAACTTTCAGATAAAGCTGAAAGATTTATATTGCTGAAGTAAAAGTAAAGAAATTCAAATAAAAGATTTGCTTTATACTCTTGTAATAATTATGACGTGACCATATAAGATAGAACTATAGGTCAACAAGGTAAGAATGAGGATGTTCATTGCCTCAAATGCAGAGCTCAGTAGCTTCAAGGACTTTGCTCTTTGAGAGGAACTGGAGAAAATCCTTCCCTAGAGTAAGGTTTCAAATAAGAACTTCATAATTTTACAAGAAGGAAGCAAAATTCAGCACCTTGAGACCTGGAAGCTGACACCCTTGCTCCTTTGTTTGAAGCCAAATTTGCATATCTGAAAAACAACCTCAACATAAGAGAAATTCCTGGCCCAGGAGAACCTTCTATCACCAAGCCTCCTGTGAAATATTAAACATCGTAACAAGAAAGAAGCATAATTCAACATCCGGTTTGCCATCAGGCACCTTTGAGGTAAATAGACTGCTCCAACTTTTATCCAAGTCTAATTTTCATAAAATGAAAAATGAACTTTTCCAACCAGTATTGCGAGTGAAATATGAATTTTCATTTCTACCAGGGAGAAATTTTACAATCTTTGCATTCTCCTGTGCCTGAGGAAGGGCATTTGTGCCCAAAAGCTTGCAAATAAAGAGAAAACTTTTTTTGCAACTGTCTAGTTGGTTTAATAAAATATATCGCCTCTAGCACACTGACTTCCCTAGAGTAAATAATTTGACTAAAAATGTAAATCACTAGAATTGCAGAAAGTATTCATTTGGTCCTGTTTATATTGCTGTAAAGATTATAGTATTTTGTTCCAAGTGCCATGGATTTTATCAAAGTGAAAAGCTTGTGACTTGTCAGCTGTCTGCCTGAACAATGTTACTGGGATTTGGGTGAGACGTAGCATAGATGGAACAGATGAAAACCTAGGATATGGCACTATCTTCACTTACATGCGTCTTTAGCCGACAGGCAGATTTACAACTAGGGTAGGCAAAGAAGTTCCCATACTGATCAAGTACAGCTGCACACCCATTTCCTCATGGCAATTTTTATTGATAAAAAGAAAATGTAAAAGTCTTAAAATAACATAAAATGTTAAGCAACAAATACCTGACTCACTTTCTCTAAAATCAGAGGGAGATGACACACTTCCATCTAAGTAGCTTTTATTGGATGTCTCCCAAAGGCTCTTGCTATGTTATTTAATAAGATTTTTCTTCAGACCATTCCTCAAATCTCATCTTTCTACAACTGAAATAGGAGGCTTTTGTTACATAGTTTTCAGTTAGCAGTTACACAGAACTGGATTTCTCCTCATCATGATATACCCTATCTAGCAACTACAACTTCCAATAATCCCAGTAATAAATTACCCAGGAGCAATAACAGATGCAAATATATTCCCTTCTGTTCTTCCTGCCCTGTAATACAAAACAGGCAGAGATACAGACATCAGACGGTGATCACTTCAAAAAACGATAAAAGGAAAAATTTTGTCAGACAATACATAGTTAAACTTTAAAATTACTGCCACAGTTCACTGAGGCCAAGAAGTCAGCAAAAACCTAGCAAGGATTAAATATTGTTAGGTATAGATAACAAGAATTTAAAAATTAAAAGTTTAGCTGGATATTAAACTTTATCCTTCTTAAACAATCTGCGTACTCTTTTTATTCCTCATTTAACAACAGCAAGATACTATGTGTACTATAATGAAATTTTCGTTTAACGGCAAAATACATGGCATAGATTTCTGATGGCATGAAGATGTTTAAAGTAACATGGCATTACTCCATAACAGTGATTTTAGAAACACAAAGGAGGAATGAAAAATGGAGAATAAAATGAGAGAGAGGAAAAAAACCTGTACAAGTATTTTTTGAGTATTCTTGTCCTAAGTAACTTATTCAGTTACCAAAATCAGCACAGCCCACCTACTTCTGAGGAATATAAACAGTATATTCAGAGTTGCAGAACTCGATATTTTAAAACCAAGTTGTTTTTAAACTCACATATTTCAAAACCAAGGAATATTCCAGTTTTTCTGGGGACCAGAATACTGGAAAGCAGATTCCATCTCTTTTCTTTTCCTGGACTTGAACATTGAAATGTAATTTATAGGCATATTCTACTTTCTTAACAAAAATATTAATTGTTCCTAAAATATGCATTTTCATATAATTAGCTTAATTTTGTTACTATATGGCTGTTGACGAAATTTAAGTTTAAGAAAAATTAATTATTGAGGCTTTTAATTGTATACAGTATTAGGCTGATTGTGAATGTTAGTATTATTAATAGATGTCCAACCTATTGGAAGAGCACCCTGTTTTCAGGTCTTAGGAATAGAAAGAAATACAGTTCTACTATGCAGACAATAAAATTCCCACTGAAAAGAGTAACTCCAGTTCGCCAACTGAATTACAATGGTGTAAAACCAACATGAGACAAGTTTGTTACCCAAGACTGTGAAGAGAATCAAAATCTGAACTGCTAGTAGAATTTATTTGGAAAAGGATTAAAATTTCTAAAATAAATATGTTTATTTGCCACCATTTATCCCAAGCCTTTAGAAACTGCATAAGCATCGCTTCTCTTACTGACATATAGCTAATTAGAGGTGGGAAGAAACACGGTAACATGTGCAAAAGCAAACAGCAGCAC
Organism: Alligator sinensis; assembly: GCF_000455745.1. Classification (NCBI taxonomy): domain Eukaryota; kingdom Metazoa; phylum Chordata; order Crocodylia; family Alligatoridae; genus Alligator; species Alligator sinensis. Next base: position 1,324,005 of record NW_005842253.1, read on the forward strand.
TACTCAGCAGTTTGGGTATAAGTTTCAACTCTCATATTGAGGTGGGGTAGTTTGTATTTTTTAGCAAAAAAAATATATCGTTTGTCTACTCTGTCCATCCCAAATTCTCTCTGAGTCAAATGTAATTCATCGGAGCCAGAAAAATATGTCTGCATTCCTCATTTTCCCTCAACAAATGCTCCTTTTTCTAACTTTCAATATTGGCAGAAATGATTGAGGAAAGGAAGCAAAGTATATCATTGTTTCAACTGAAGCTGCACAAATGATTTAGATAAACAGAACCTAATTGCCCAACCTGGACTATGGCCACATACTAGGATTAATTAGTCAAATTCTGTCAGTTGCTCTGGTGTAAATCTGGAATAGCATTTCTAAACGTGATTTCCCTTAAAACATGCTAAAAGGGGCGTGTCCACACATGCAAGCAGGTGCACTTGCAGCAGCTTAAATAGAAGTGGTGCAAATTTGAGCTGGGGCTTTTTGCCTCAGCACACGTTGCTTGGACATGCACTTTGTTGTGGAGCAAATTGTGCCACTAGGGGCAAAATAACCCTGCTTGGCTCCTCCTGGATCTTTAGCCAGGGGCAGCTAAAGCCCGGGGCCAGCACCTGTGCTGTCCCCAGCACTATAAAAAGCTGCCCTGGCAAGTAGCTCAGGAGCTCTCAGGAGCTTCTGGGGCCCAGCCAATTGGTACCTGGGGACACTACCCCTTGTGCCAGCTGGACTGCTGAAGCAGCCCTGAGAGTACGCTGCACCCTTTACCCACTGCAGCAGTCTGGCAGTGGGGGCTGCTGCCTGGCTGTGACCTGCTGTGGACCTGCCAGACTCAGATTGG
>NW_005842253.1:1325240-1331170 GCF_000455745.1 Alligator sinensis
TACAGTGTTAAAGCAAGTCTCTTATCATAATAATAAAGTGAACCTTAAATACATGTTTCATGAATTCATGAATACATATTTTGCTGCCCTCCCACAGGGCGATGGCCCTCACACAAGGGGTTGGTCTCCCATACAAGGGCTATGACCCCCCAACAGGGGGTTCAACCCCTACACAAGGGGTTCAGCCTCCCAACAGAGGATTCAGCCCCCACACATGGGCTACATCCCCCCAACAGAGGGTTCAGCCCCCCAACAGGGAGTCTGTCCCCCAAACAAAGGGTTTGGCCCCCCAAAAGAGGATTCAGCCCCCAAAATGGGGTTCAGACCCCCAAAAGGGGTTCAGCACTCTCACAAGGGGTACAGCCCCCCAACAGGGGTTTCATACCCCACACAAAGGGTACAGCCCCCCCAATGGGGGCCAAATGGTCCCTGCAGAGGCTATCACCCCCCCTGCAAGGCCCACATGCCCCACCCCAGTCCCCTGATTGCTGCCCCACTTGCCCCATCCTCTGCCAGCTGCTGCAGTCCACTGGCTTCCCCAACCAGCCTCACCCCCCAACTTGCACCCCCAGGCCCCCAAGGCTACCCCCACAACCCCAGGCACCATCACTTAAAAAAAAAAACCCAGAAAAAGAACAGGAAAAAAATGAGAAAAAGCACCTCTGCTTACCTTACAAGCAGGGATGGGGGGGCTTCAGGGCCTCCTGGCAGAGCCCCCTGGGCAGCACAGGACAGCGGGGGGGCAGGAGGGGGCAGGCTGGGACTGTCAGCCTGCCCCACATTGTGCGGGTGGGGCCCCATCTGCCTGTAAGTGCCAGGGTTTGTTTGTTTTTTTAAGTATGGGGTCAGGAGGCAGGGATGGGGGGGCGGCGGGGGAGGGGCCAGCCCTGGCAGGGGTCGCTTGGCTGGCACATGTTTCAGCACCAGGGCAAGGGGCCAACCATAGAGATGCTCTGGCAGCCCGAGTGTCTCTATGGAGGACCCAGCCTCCAGTTGCCTCAGTTGCCTGCCCCGCTTCTTTATACTTTGCTTTTTTTAGACCCTGGGTTCTAATTTTCTCCCTGTGCTGCAAGTTTGCAGCAAGGGAACATTTTTTTGTTCCTGCATGTGCCTGTTGCCCCGCCTCAAAGGGGTTTGAGGCGGGGCAAGATGCACATGCACGCTCGTGTGGACGTGCTCAAGATCTTTAATGGCCACAGCCACTAGCACACACTCATCAAATGGTACATCACTCCGCACTTCTCCTTAGCACAAGTTTTGAGGTCCTAATTCAGCAGTAAGAGTGAAGAATGCTCTCCTTCAAATCAAAATTAAAGGAAAAAAATTAAAATCAACATAGAGAAAAACAAAACAAATTCAGAGCACGGTCCTAATTCATAGCTTGAAAACACTTACGCCAGTTGACAAACTGACTTGTTATCCTGAAAGCATAGATTATGCAATTTCAATTAAAATAATGACTTAGGACTCAACCCTGTACATCTTCAGTAAAACTCAATACTGAAGTAAAAGGAACTTTGGCTGAAAAAAAGTACAGAACTTAGCTCCTGATAGCTAATATACAGCAATCTCTACTTCACTATAGTAAAGTAGCTGAAATACTTATGTACAGTGGCATAAGAACCATGACAGACTGATCGCTTTCTTGGAATCTTTCTGGGCTTGCGAATTAGAGACAAAATGTTAGGGCTTAGACGCATATATCTGATTTCCTTGAGAGCAGGAGTAAGCCCATAATATAACTTTAATTAGGTTTTAGTGCTCCCCAGAGATTTGAATTATGCTGAACAAACATTCAAGTCTTCTAGTTTTTTCCTATTAGGCCTGTTTTTCTTTGCAAGGCTGAAAGCATCAGTTTCAAAGCCCAGAGGTAAGCTCCTAAACTCCATACACAATATATAGAAAAAGCTAGGTGCCTCAGAAGTACAAGCCCAAAAATGTCCCACTAATTCAGGGGTTGCCAAGAATTGACCAATAGGAAATCCACAGTGTATGTCTAAACTCTCACAATTTTCTGGTGCTTAGATTCCTGCAAACAACTCTCTCCATCCCTTTGAGCTTTAGAGCCTGAAGCACGTTCCTGAGGGTAGGTGCCTACAAGTGTGTGTGTCTGTATGTGTGTGTGTGCGCGCGCGCGTTTAAAGAATGGAGCAGGGCTTACTCTTTTTACAACATGGCAGTGGAGGAGTTGGTAGTGCTACCTCCCTTTTATGTAATAGTCTAGTAAGTAGAGTATTTGTCTAGGAAGTGAGATATTTTCCTCTCAGCTTGAGGGGATTCAAACCAACATCTTCCACCTCTTAGGACAGTGCCCTAACTGCCAGGTTATAGGCTATACTAATGAGAAGTCTGATTCTGTATCTTAGTGGTTAGACACTGGGAGTGGGGTTCTTGGATTCCAGTCCTTGATCTCTGGGCACTTGCTATGTTTTACAGTAAATAGCCATTGGATAAAAAAACCCAACAGATAGGATCCTGGCAGCAGGGAATGAAATTCAGAATTGACCCTTCCAGATAAGTGGCCTAGGTATTAGGCTACTGAGTCATATTCCTACTTGCTAACTCTCCTGGCCCCTGAATCTTGCATTCTTTACTGCACAGTGATAATTTTATTGGGAGGGTGGAGTATACCTCCATTCAGTCTAGCCTACAGCCCTCCCTAGAGCAATATCCAGCAAGGGGGAAGTCATAGGTTTGAAAACCATCATGTTGAGAACAGAATTCAGCCCCATTTCCTGGACAAATTCTTTTATCTCTACACTTGTATAAAAAACATAGGTGGCAGTACTAATACTAATTCTTCCTCCATAAATAGCTGTTTTTTAAAAAGAAAGCAGTTATGACTGTATTTTATGAGGGGCCTAATCTTGTTGGCATGTATGAGATATGGGACAGGGAGGTCTGGAAGAGGATGATCCCCTCTCCTCCATCAATGCTGACCTAATGAAGGAACACCTTGAGAGGTTGGATACCTTCAAGTCAGCTGGCCCTGACAATCTACACCCCAGGGTACTCAAGGAGCTGGCGAGCATCACAGCCCAGCCCCTGGCATGGATCTTTGAGAACTCCTGGCACTCTGGTGTAGAGCCTGAAGACTGGAAGAAGGCCAATGTGGTGCCTATCTTCAAGAAAGGGAGGAAAGTGGATCTGGCAAACTACAGGCCCATCAGCCTGACCTCTATCCTGGGGAAGGTCTTAGAAAAGTTTATTAAAGAGGCCATCCTTAATGGACTGGCTGACACCAACATCCTGAGGGATAGCCAGCACAGGTTTGTTGCGGGTAGATCTTGCTTGACCAATCTAATTTCCTTTTACGACCAGGTGACCTATCACCTGGACAAGGGAGAAGAGATTGATGTCATACATCTTGACTTAAAAAAGCCTTCAATCTGGTATCCCAGGATCACCTCTTGGTGAAACTGGCCAACTGTGGCCTTGGGTCCACCATGATCCGCTGGCTGGGAAATTGGTTCTGTGGTTGGACCCAGAGGGTGGAATAGATGGAAGTCAATCGTCGTAGTGCCCTGTGACCAGTGGGGTCCCCCAAGGCTCTGTCCTTGGACCTATATTGTTCAACATCTTCATTAATGATGTGGACACTGGAGTCAGAAGCAGACTGGCCAAGTTCACCTATGACACCAAACTCTGGGGCAAAGCATCCACACCTGAAGACAGAAGGGCGATCCAGGCTGACCTGGACAGGCTCAGCAAATGGGCGGACGAGAACCTGATGGTGTTTAACACTGAAAAATGCAAGGTTTTCCACCTTGGGAGGAAAAACCTGCAGCATCCTTATAGGCCAGTGGTATGCTGGCTAGCACTACGGAAGAAAGAGACTTGGGGGTCATCATTGACCACAAGATGAACATGAGCCTTCAATGCAATGATACAACTAGTAAAGCGAGCAAAACACTGGCTTGCATCCATAGATGCTTCTCAAGCAAATCCCAGGATGTCATTCTCCCCTTGTATTTGGCCTTTGTGAGGCCGCAGCTGGAGTACTGCATCCAGTTTTGGGCCTCACAATTCAAAAAGGATGTGGAGAAGCTTGAGAGAGTCCAGAGAAGAGTCACGCGCATGATCAGAGGTCAGGAAAACAGAACTTATGATGACAGGCTGAGAGCCATGGGGCTCTTTAGCCTGGAAAAGTGCAGACTTAGGGGTGATCTGATGGCCACCTATAAGTTTATCAGGGGTGACCACCAGTATCTGGGGGAACATCTGTTCACCAAAGCGCCCCAAGGGATGACGAGGTCAAATGGTTATAAATTACTGCAAGACCGTTTCAGGCTGGACGTAAGGAAGAGCTTCTTTACTGTCCGAGCCCCCAAGGTCTGGAATAGCCTGCCGCTGGAGGTAGTTTAAGCACCTACATTGAACACCTTCAAGAGTAAATTAGATGCTTATCTTGCTGGGATCCTATGACCTCAGCTGATGGCACCACCCCGCTCCTTCTCTCTCCGCTCCATGGATTGGGCCATTTAGTAGGGGTGTGCAAAGTGGGCCCTATTCGATTTGGATTTGGTCCAAATCTGGGACAGTGATTCGATTCATTGATTCAGATCACTGTCTCTGATTCTATTTGGCAGAATCCGAATCTGAAGATTCAATGCTGATTCAGAGAATCAGCGATTCGGCCATAGACAAAGCTTAAAATTTTTTTTTACACAATTTGAAGTACCAGTGTGGCTCATGAACACTGCAACGCTAGGGCGGATGGAGCATCCCACACGAGTGGGGGCGTGGCCCATGAGCTCGGCAGCGAACCCGGAATTGGACCAGAAGCACTTCCAGTTCACTTCCAGGTCCACCAGAAGTGCATGGGGGTCCCCCCTGTGGCCCCCTTGGCTCAGTGATCAGCCGCGGGGGGACCCTGGGTGCCCCCCCAGATCCAGGAGGCACCAGTTGCCAAGCTGGCGGGGCATGGGGGAGGGGCCCCCGCGTGCTCCCCGGCAGACCCAGAAATGGACCGGAAGTGCTTTTGGTCCACTTCGGGGTCTACTGCTGAGCACAAAGCCCCCGCGCTCCTGTGGGACACTCCATGCGCCCCAGCACTGCAGCATTCACGAACTGTCTGCTACCTAGAGGTATGTAGAAAAAACGTTTAAAGCTGTGTCTATGTCCAAATCATCGAACGTTTCTAAATCCCTCCAAATCAATTCAGAAGGTTCCGATTCAATTCGGAGTGATTAAAGGGTCCTCTGATTTGATTCAGGTTTGGAGATTCAGCCAACAAATCGGGCCAAATCTCTGCCAAATCAAATCAGGGACCAAAGCTTCGCACAACCCTACCATTTAGGGGGATTGGGTGCTGCTAGTCGATCAGGTAAGGAAAGAAGCAAAACTTTCCAGCCAAAAAGGAAAATACTTACTGAGTTTAAATATCTCCAAGATTAGGCAGCTACGAAGAGCAGGGGTTCTTTTGGATTGCATTTTGGACATAGGCATCTAAGGCATCTAAAGTCTTCTATGTCCTCTTCTAGGTGTCTAAGTCCTTCTTGGATCTGGATCAGGAAGTTATTTTTTCCAGGTAAAAGAACCAACAGAGCTGGTGAAATAAAAAGTAATTTTCAGAGTATGATCACATTTTTGTTTTGAACATGTTTTTGAGAGATATGTGAAGGTCACTGAGGTATAAAAAGAGGGTGGCAGCATGAATTGAATTCAAAATAACTCTGTATGTCTTGATTTTCTAAAAAGTAGCAGAGAGTTAGAGCTGCTGAAATGGCAAGTGAATGAGAGAGAGACTGAACCTTAAAATGGGATCTTTTATATTTTTCCACAGCACATAATAGAAGGAGAAAAGAAGTGAAAGCAAGACTTGAGAACACAGACACGTGATTAATTTCAACACAAAGCTACTTCAATACTAAACAAAAAATGGTGTCTGGTAGAAAAAGAGTGTGTTCTGTTCTTTGACAATTATTCCT
>NW_005842253.1:1331231-1334683 GCF_000455745.1 Alligator sinensis
TTCCTGCTGGTTGTTTGACTTTTGACCAAATGCTTCTAAGATTTACAACCTACCATTTCTAATCCATTTACAACTTTTAGCCTTCAACCAAATAAAAACAGGACAAAGACTCATATAACAAACATGTCTTTATATAAGGCATGGATCACAATAACTAATACTTATACACATAGTTTAAAAAGTAGCATGAAAGAACATAGCATAGAAACTGAAAGCAAAGCAGAAGTTATAACCCAGAGCCATGCTATTTGGAGGAAATGGATATGACTTAATGGCTACAGAGGTGTCCTCATCTTTGGCAGTTGTGGTGACACTGCTTGACAGACAAAAAGCAGAGATTTCTTAGGAATTTCTTGGATTGGAATGAAGATTGTGTTTCATATAATAAACAACCAATTAAAAGTGTATCTTAGCTATCGTGTTCCTTAAGTGTCACATCTATGAAAATAATTGTAAGCAGTTCCTAAAGTTCAGTAAAGATGAAAGCAAGTTTGTAATGACACATAATTATAATCTTTTATTAATAATAATTTTTGCCTCAATATTGAATTTTATTTCCTAAAAACAACAGGAACAAAAGTTAGAAATTAACAAAATGCATACACTGATTATTGAGGTGATACAGCTGTTCTCTTATCTGTTGTTACACAGGACAAAAAGTGATCTTAGGATCCTGATTGTGACCCTTGTTCTCCATATTTCTTATCTTGCCTTTGCCTTAAAACTGCCTAAGAGAGCATCAGTAAGAATACTCATACTTACGTGTTTGCAGAATAAAAGCTACAGGTTGCAGGCTTTTGGGAATAGTGACTAGGAAACCACATTCTTCTCAGTTACATGGTGTATATCTTTTAGCTTAGTAAAATTACTGAAGATAGTGGAGTTACCCTGGATTTACCACAGGTACTGTAATTCAAGAGGTGTTTTTCCACATTTAACACAGGGGAGGAAGTCCCTCATCTTGGATTTGAGTATAACATGGCAGGGGGTGAGGGAGCACATGGCTGCTGCGGGAGCCACAGATCCTGCCTGCCCCACCCCTGTCCCCAATCCCCTCATCTCTCCCCCACCAGTTATCTGTCCTTACACCTGTCCTTTGCTGGCTGCTTACCTTCCAGGTCTGGCAGGGTTCCAGGCTTGCTGTAACCTGGGGCATGGAGCACATGGTTTTCTGGCCCTGGCCTGGTAAAACTGTTGTGGCAGTGGCAGCTCTGGTTGGGCCCTGGGAAGGGGGCACAGACAAGGAGGCAGAGGTTGTAGGGGAGAAATGGTGAGGTAGGGCAGATGTGGGGGGCAGAGGTGATGGGGGAGCAGGCAGCAAGGAGGGCCAGGCACCAGGGAAAGCACAGGTGCTAGAGGATGCAGGCATGGGGGTGGGGTGAGTACCAGGGGACAGGCATGGGAGGGCAGGCAACAGCGGTACAACAATGTGTGTGTGTGTGTGTGTGTGTGTGTGTGTGTGTGTGTGTGTGGTAGGGGGGAGAGAGACAGATGGTAAGGGTCAGGCTGCTTGGCTCCCTCATTCCCTGCCCCCACACTGCTTCCCCTACCACTTCCCCACCACCTGCCACCCACTGCCTCCCCTTTTTCCATCTCCCCTACTGTCTGCCTGCCCCCCCCCCCCCACTGTTTACTCTATCACCTATGCCTACCACCTGTTCCCTGGCCACTGCTTTCCCCACTGCAACAGTAGGGGAGGATGTATTAAAGATAACTCTCCAACAATTAGTTTCTATACATGGAAAATGATTAATCAATTTATAACTTTTTCATGTATAGAATCTAATTATTGGAGATTGCCTTAAATTCGGAGTTGTCTTGGATTTGGGTAAATACGGTAATCCTGTACAGAGGGTGGACTCTACCTCGTATCTCCTCTCTGCTTGGTAAACTGTACTGCATAGTCTTGGAACCACTAACAACAATAAACGTAGCTCCCTTGGGCACTTCAAACGTGTGCTTTGTGAAACTATGTTTTTGACAAACTGGAATAACTGATACTATGCACCTCCTTCACAGCTCCTGATCTTCCTCTCAAGAGGATCCAGTTCATCTCCAAAGCCACAGAAATAGGTAGATAAAATGAAAGTGTCCCACTAGTGAGTGATGCGGTTATTCAGAGGAACCAATCAGTTCAACACTCATCTGGCTGGTTATGAGCTGCGTGCATAAGGGTTGGCCACCTCTACCAGCAGCTAGAATCTCCTATGCTAGGTTAAACAGTGGCATGGTGCCTGTCATGTACATATAGGAAACAGAAATCTCATATCTTCCTTTAATTTTTATCTACATGGAAGTGCTCAGTGGAGTAACACTCTTCTTTACAAAACACAACCAAATTGGGCATTTAAGCACTAAGCATTATTTTAGCCTATTCAAGTTCTGGTACTACACCCATTGTAGTATCAGATCCAAAACATCTAACCTCAAGCCTGAAGTTTTTCCTCTGTGTTAAAACTTGTCATAAAATGTCTTCAGACCCAATTCAATAAATATGTTTATATCAGGAAAGCTTGTGAAAGTTTGTGGAAGCCACATAAAATAAAGCATTGATTTTCTGAGGTATCCACTAGTTTAAATCAAGACTTTCTTTATTATAATATCTGAAGAAAAATCGGTGTGTCTGTCTGCATTAATAGGATAAAAAATAGCAGTAAGTTCTAGTGACTAATTTAAGATACTCTATTTATGCTTGTATAAATAACAACTGAACATTGACAAAAACCATATTCATGATATAGTCTAATTACCTTTCATAGTTGTCATGGTGTTTATATATGTGTTTAAAAATAATTAAACACAGTGAGGTATCTACTAATAATAAAAAAGGCCTTTAGACAACTGAAACTTAAAAATATTAGAGAAAGATGGAGCCCTCTACCTGAGGATCCTATTGAAGCAACAGTCCCATTGATATCTTGGTAAATTGGGTGTGAAATGAAAGCTTGATTAGTCCACTGTATGCAAAGGGAGTTTTGCATAAATTCAACAATGGCTCAGTCTGGCTCCCAGGGAAATCGATAATAAATATATACTGATGCTGCAGAAGCAGTGTCTGGCCTAAACACAGATGATATACATTTAAAATACAGTGCTTCATGGAAAATGAGCACAATATGTACCTGCTTCTGTGCTGTTGACCCATCAAGTAAAACTCCCATGGAAGGCAGTGGATGATGTCCATATAAGTAACAGGATATTAATTTTTACTAGGTCTCAGTGAAATTTAATTGAGCATGCAACTAGTCAACTTATTTCAGTGGAGCCACTCACATGATTAAAGCATGTGCTTAAAGTCTGTGTTGAGTCAAAGCATTGATAAATATCACACATATAAATGGAGGGGAGAGCAAATGGAAATCATGTATATTCCCAGTTATGAGAGTTCAAAAATCCACATCAAATCACAAATCAAAACAGGGGTCAATAAACAGAGAGGGGTGGGGAGGGAA
>NW_005842253.1:1334714-1335668 GCF_000455745.1 Alligator sinensis
AGAGAAAGAAAGAAGACAGTTGCTATAGGAATAGGTCTAGAAATATTTCATTTCTTTATCAGATCATCATCTGATCATACTTTCTGTATTTTCAAGATCAGCAGGATGAAGTTTAATTGCTATTACTACTTGCACCTGGTACAACTTCATGGCAACGCTCTAAAAGGATTTTTGCTATGCACAGCCTGCAATTTAAGTAACACAAATAGTGGGGAGAAAACGGCTGGGAATTAATTAGCAATGCAAATGAAAAACAGTGTAACCTTAAAAAAAGTATGCTTACATAGTCCACTTACAGAAGCGCTCCAGCGCCAGTTCCCCCCCGCCTTTCCCTGGCTGGAAGACAGGTGATGTGACAGACTGCTTCCAAGAACTCATTCCCACTGACATGGTTTAACCACAGAAAGGCCTCGCGCTGCATTTCTGGTTGTGAAGCTCTGCTGGCCAGTTTTGCCAGCAGAAAGCCGGCCGCCTGGGGTCTACAGCAGGCTGATGGCATGTGTCAAGGAAGAAAACGACCTCCAAGGACTTCTCTGTGCTCTTCCCAGCCCCTCACTGCCAGAGAGGGGAGGTGTGTATTGGTGCGACATGCAATGAATCCCACTGCAAGAGGAGGCTATTCCCACCCCAGCAGCTGTCTTTCCTTGCTCAACGGTGCAGGCAGATGTGGCCCTTTGCAACCCCCTCGCCCCCCGGCTCACCACCTGCAAGCCGGGTCCTTGCTTTGATAACCCCGCAGGCAAGCGGGCGTGCGGAGCCAGCTCCAGTCCTCCCCTCCCCGCCAAGCCCCCAGCCCAGCCCAGCCCAGCCCAGCCTAGCCTAGCGGCATCTCGATGATCTCAGCAGGTTAAAGGTAACTCGGCGCTGGCGCTGCTCGGGCGCCGCCTACCTCGCATCGGGGCAGCGCGCGGGGCCGGCCCCGGCGGCGAGCCGCACCACGTTCCCGCTCTCACC